>NC_064628.1:838851324-839048824 GCF_023864275.1 Schistocerca cancellata | reverse complement strand
AGCAGTGGAGATATGACCGATCCTTGTGGAAGTCCTTCAAGGACAGGCCGTGTTGTTGAATTCTTGTCATCAATGCGAACATATAATCTGCGATCCTGAAGAAAATTGTCGAAAAGTTTTAAATAGCAGTCTGGTAGGGGAGTGGTACGTCGGAGCTTGACGATCAAGTTACGTCGCCATACTTTATCGTAAGCCTTCTCTATATCGAGAAAGACTCCAATGGTACGTCGTTTCTTGTCGAAATTGTCTTGGATAGATTCCGTGATGCGCAGTAGTTGTAACTCAGCAGATAGCTTCGCCTGGAAGCCAAACTGCTCCGGTCGGATGATGTTGTGTGCCACAAGGATGTCCAGCATGCGTTTTAGTAGGACACGTTCCAGTATCTTTCCCAGCGTCGGCAGTAAGCTTATGGGCCTGTAGCTGTCAGGGTGTGAGAGATCCTTGCCCGGTTTTGGTATTGGCACTATTCTGGCAATCTTCCATACCTCTGGGAAGTATCCAGTCCTGAGGCAGCTGTTCACTATCCGGGTGAGAAGCACAATAGGCTTTCTCGGTAGGTGTTTCAATTCCGTATTGCTGATTCTATCTGTTCCAGGTGAGGTGTGTTTGCTATGCTTGATAATCCTTCGAATTTCCTCCGGCGTTGTCAGCCGGGGCATAGTGTTAGTCGGGGCGTCCCGAATAGCTTCCCATTCCGCCGCTGTGCCCTCCTCTGCACGGTGGAGTGCATCATCTCCATCCTCCGTGGGGGGCGTAGTCATCTGTTGTTGGTATGTATCCGCATACAGCTCCGCCTGCGCCAGTGAGTCGTACAAGAGGCCATAGGGTCCTCGAATTGCCCTTTTGGGGGGCTGTTGCTGTCTGAGACTTTTAACTATTCGCCATTCATCTTTGGTGCGTAATAGAAAGTTGTCCATTCGGAGTTCCCACGTGTGTTGCTTCCAGTCCTGAACCTTCCGCCGGAGTTCTCGGGTCAGTGAGTCTCCCGTCTATCATCCGGATGGCGGTAACGGACCCATCGGTTCCGAAATCGATTGCGCCTTGTCTTAAGGTCATGCAGTGGTGGTGGAAACTCGTCATAATTGACTTCTGGTTGCAGGTGCTCCGTGGGTGCTCGTTGTTTCGCACTGTTAATCTTCTTTGTGAGTACTGCGACTGCCACATCAATCGCTTCTCTGGTAGTAACAACCTGGGTTGGTCGCACATTGTTGTTGAGGTACGTTTGGAACTGCTGCCAGTCGTAAGTTCTTGTCGTCGGTGGTGGGAGTTGCAAAGTAGCCCTCTCTATGAGTCCTAACATCGGTCTGTGGTCCGACGAAAGATCATCCAGCGTCCGCAGATGGAGATTCGGGTTGATGTTCTTGATTATGATGATGTCTAGAACATCAGGGTCTTGTGTCTGGACGTAAGGTATCCTCGTCGGTTCCCGTGGGCCATGGACGGAAACATGTAAATTCTCAGCCAGTGCAAACCACATATGTCCTTTTGGTTAGTCTTTCGGGAATTCCAGGCAACATGTTTACTATTAAGATCCCCTCCAAGGAGGATCTTGTCGTAACCCTCTGTAACGGCATAAAGATCTTCTGGGTGGAGAGGCTTCTTTGGGCTAAGGCAAGCCGCAATACAGGTAATGTTTCCGAGCGTCGTGTGGATTGTTACTGCCGTGGCCTCTAAAGTCTGGAGTTGGGTTAAACGTTCTTGGTGGTGACGAATGCACTTTTTGATCAGAACTGCGGTCCCTCTACCCCATTGGTCCCGTCTGTCCGTCCGGTAGATGTGCATGTTCCTCAAGCGGAGGTCGGTTGACTCGCGGAGATGTGTTTCGTAGACAAATGCTACGTCTTTCTTGTGGCGATGTAAGAAGTCCGTGAATTCTATTTTCTTCAGTTTCAGGCCGTTGGCATTCCATATGCAGAAGTTAAGATTCCTCGTGTGAGGCTGTCTATCCATTTAGGGTGTTTGAAAAGCTGTCAGTACGCTTTCTACAAGCGAGAGGGTAGACGTCAGTTTCTGCTGGAGGGCGGTGAGTAGTTGAAGAATATCTGTTAACGCTGGTGTAAAGGTGGTCGACCAGGCAAATGATGTCTCCGCTGGTGTTGGCGTCGGTGGATGGGCATGTATTGCGTCGGAGTACGAGCTCTGTTGTCTTGTCTGTCGTAGAGTCACTCTGGGTGCCGGTTGTGGTCGACAGGCGATTGTTTCCACAGAGAGAGGTGCCGCTTGTTGTTGGGTGGCCGGAATCGCTGCCATGGCCGAGTTCTTAACAATTATTGTTGGGGTCGACTTCTTTGGTGTCCTTCTAGTATATTTCCGTAGGAGTTCTTGAAATTTGGGGCAGCCACGGAGAGTCGCTGGATGTTCTTGTTCATAATTGGCGCACTTTGGGGGCGCCGTCCTAGGATAGGTACAATTCGATGATTTATGAGATCCACCACAGCGGACGCAGCGTGCTGGCATGCTGCAGTAGTTCGCTGTATGAAACTTCCTGGCAGATTAAAACTGTGTGCCCGACCGAGACTCGAACTCGGGACCTTTGCCTTTCGCGGGCAAGTGTCTACCATCTGAACTACCGAAGCACGACCCACGCCCGGTCTCACAGCTCTACTTCTGCCAGTATCTCGTCTCCTACCTTCCAAACTTTATAGAAGCATTCTGGAAACATCCCCCAGGCTGTGGCTAAGCCGTGTCTCGGCAATATCCTTTCTTTCAGAAGTGCTAATTCTGCAAGGTTTGCAGGAGAGCTTCTGTAAAGTTTGGAAGGTAGGAGACGAGATACTGCCAGAAGTAGAGCTGTGAGACCGGGGGTGAGTCGTGCTTCGGTAGCTCAGATGGTAGAGCACTTGCCCGCGAAAGGCAAAGGTCCCGAGTTCGAGTCTCGGTCGGGCACACAGTTTTAATCTGCCAGGAAGTTTCAGATCATCGCACACTCCGCTGCAGAGTGAAAATCTCATTCTGGAGTTCGCTGTATGTTCGAAACGTTGGCAATGTCGGCACTGGACTGGTCCTTCTTTACTATTATAGGTTTCTATTATCACTCGTGTGTAGAGCAGGTATTTGACATCATATATCTTGATACTGTCTTTTCCGGATAGGAGTGTGACTCGGTACACAGGTTGCGGTATCAATTGTTTCGTCTTCTCGTCGCGTTCCTTAAGTTGGTAGACCTGTAGCACTTTGAAGCCTTTTTCCTTGAGGGCATAGTAAAGTTGATATTCGGTAACTTCCGCCGGAAGGCGTTTGACAACTACTTTCAGTTCCCTGTCGTCTGGTGCTTGATGCGTAAAATAGGAGAAGCTGTGGTTCGTGAAGAATTTTATTGCACGTCTTTGGTCTTCGAAGGACTCAAAGTGGTATTTGATGCGGTCCTTTTGGTATATAGCTTTAAGGTTGCCCTCTAGAAGTGCGTTGAGCGTTTCATTGAGGTGAACGTAATCCTTTGTGTAATAAATAGTGACTGGGGGCACTTTGCGAAGCACATTCTTGTCTCTGTCCACGGCTTCTGCGGCATTAGAAGTTTGTGCCTATGGCTTGTTGGTGGTTGATGGAGGCGCAGCTTGAGGTGTCAGTGGGGCGAATCGGTTCGTTGTGGGGATGGTCTCCGTTCGTCTCTTAGCCGGGTTGGCTAAGTCCTTGGCTAATGCGTTGCTTCTGCGCCGTTTGTTGTGTACGAGCGTAAAGTCCCCCTCTGCGTGTGGGGAGTCGTTGTCGTTTTCTGCTGGAAAGGCCGCTGCCATCTCCGCGTCGTCGACCGTTTGGTGGGAGTGCTGTGATTCGACATCTGAGTCCATAGTTGGAGATGCCAGACAGGTGTCGCTATCCTGCTCTTGCGTTTCCCGTGAATAGCGGATAAGGCGTTGTATGTCCTTCAGCGTTTCTTTGTCCTCCTCCCGATATATATCGAGTCTTCTGGCGTAGTCCTGGCGGTCGTCTTCATTGCTGCGTCCGTCGTGATGTGACGTATGGCCCACGTCCGAATACGGTTTCGTCGTGTGGTGTGTAGTCTTCTGCGGTCGAACAGCGCCTGTCGCTCGTCGTTCTTGACGGCTGCCCCGGCCGCGCGCGCATCGCCCTCGCTCGTCGGCATCGCGAACTCGACTCTGTCGAAAGTAATAATCCTCGTACACATGAAACAGATTATATATGCAAGCATTAATTTTCTTATCTTAATAGTATATTCTTTTCACATACATAAATTTTCTGCAACATCGAGCCTCACGTTGGGCGCCAGTATTTGCGTAACTTTTTTTGAATGATTATTTTTATATATATTCAAAATATTACTAGTATTACTACAGATAATTGTAATTGTTACAGGCCGTAAACAATAAACGTCCGTCAGCTAGAACATCAGGACCAAGAAGACAAGGAAACAAAAAACGTTCATCCGTTTTGTACCAGACGACAAAGATACGAGGTGCATTCAAGTTCTAAGGCCTCCGATTTTTTTTCTAATTAACTACTCACCCGAAATCGATGAAACTGGCGTTACTTCTCGACATAATCGCCCTGCAGACGTACACATGCGGCCACGGAGAGTGTCTTTCATTGTTGGAAAAAGCCAAAAGTCACTAGGAGCCAGGTCAGGTGAGTAGGGAGCATGAGGAATCACTCCAAAGTTGCTATCACGAAGAAACTGTTGCGTAACGTTAGCTCGATGTGCGGGTGCGTTGTCTTGGTGAAACAGCACATGCGCAGCCCTTCCCAGACGTTTTTGTTGCAGTGCAGGAAGGAATTTGTTCTTCAAAACATTTTCGTAGGATGCACCTGTTACCGTAGTGCCCTTCGGAACGAAATGGGTAAGGATTACGCCCTCACTGTCCCAGAACATGGACACCATCATTTTTTCAGCACTGGCGGTTACCCGAAATTTTTTTGGTGGCGGTGAATCTGTGTGCTTCCATTGAGCTGACTGGTGCTTTGTTTCTGGATTGAAAAATGGCATCCACGTCTCATCCATTGTCACAACCGACGAAAAGAAAGTCCCATTCATGCTGTCGTTGCGCGTCAACATTGCTTGGCAACATGCCACACGGGCAGCCATATGGTCGTCCGTCAGCATTCGTTGGACCCACCTGGATGACACTTTTCGCGTTTTCAGGTCATCATGCAGGATTGTGTGCAGAGAACCCACAGAAATGCCAACTCTGGAGGCGATCTGTTCAAGAATCATTCGGCGATCCCCCAAAACAATTCTCTCCACTTTCTCGATCATGTCGTCAGACCGGCTTGTGCGAGCTCGAGGTTGTTTCGGTTTGTTTTTTTTTTCCTTTATTGTAATTTTAATCACCTGATACAGGCGGGCTGGCAGCAGCATATTGCGCTGGTCTTCAGCCTTAAGTGGAACAATAACATGACATATAGGTGATACAGACAATACAGTAAAAACGGCGGGAAAAAAAGGAGATACAAAAAACAATAAACAAGAAGCCGTTCACGCTGGACGCGAAAAAACAGTAACACTTGGGGACACGGCGCACAGATCGGTTTGTTGTCACACGATGTTCTCCCTTCATTAAACTGTCGCACCCACGAACGCACTTTCGACACATCCATAACTCCATCACCACATGTCTCCTTCAACTGTCGATGAATTTCAATTGGTTTCACACCACGCAAATTCAGAAAACGAATGATTGCACGCTGTTCAAGTAAGGAAAACGTCGCCATTTTAAGTATTTAAAACAGTTCTCATTCTCGCCGCTGGCGGTAAAATTCCATCTGCCGTACGGTGCTGCCATCTGTGGGACGTATTGACAATGAATGTGGCCTCATTTTAAAACAATGCGCATGTTTCTATCTCTTTCCAGTCCGGAGAAAAAAATCGGAGGCCTTAGAACTTGAATGCACCTCGTACTACACATTACTATTCTGAGAGCGCATATAACGCTTCCATTGTTGTGTATCGATAATTTAATTTATGCTCTCTTTTTCTCTGGAGGCTGTGCTATTATATAAACTTTATTATGTCTTCAACACGCGCATCTAGAGGGTTCGATCCCCTCCTTCGAAAGCGGTTAGATTGCAAAGCCTGGGCTACTCTCAGGGTGGAATCTCCGTCTTCGAAGATTGTGGTTGTCTGTCTGTCTGTCTGTCGGTCTGCCCGCCCGCTGCTTGCTGCTACCGCTGTTCGTCCGTTCGTCCGTCCGTCCGTCCGTCCGCCTGCCTGCTCGCTGTCCATCGCCGTCGTCGTCACTGCCGCCGCCGCCGCCGCCGCGCCGCCGCTGCTGCCGCCGTCGCCTGCTGTTCGTCCGTCTGTTCGCCGCCGCCGCCGCCGCCGCCGCCGCCTGCTGCACGTCCGTCTGTCCGTCGCCGTTCGTCTGCAATGAGTACTCCCACCTCTACCGTCATCTACACCTCCCCCTCCCCCTCTCCCACAGTCACTTCCTGGAGTGCCGCCCCTGGCCTCCCTCCTTTCACCTCCCCTTCCCTTCCCCCACTTACCCATCCCCCTATCTCCTCCCCCGCTGTATACCCGCACCTCTACACCCTTCCTCCAGCCCTCAACAGCTCCCACTCCTACCCCCGCCCTCACGTACGCCTCTGTTGCCGCCTCTGCTGCCGCCCCTCAGGTGGTTGGCTTCCCGTCTCTCACCGACCCCGTCGCTTCGTCTTCTGCATCTCCCGCACGCATCACGTCGCGCCGAGCCACCATCGCCACCACTGAACCAGCTGCCTCTCCCAGTGCCTCCACTACGCCACTGGGATCTGCCACCCGCCACCTCCCTCTCCTCCCCATCCCTCTCCCCTCCTCCCAGCCTCCTGTCTCCAAAAAACCCCAAAAGCGCGTCCTTCCCGACTCTGCTCCCGCCACTTCCCACAAAAAATCACCTCCCCCTCCCCCTGCCTTCACCATGGACACCACCCCTCCTCCTGCCACCATCCCTTGGCCCCCACCCTCAACACCTTTGTCCTGTCAACTCCCGATCCTAAGTTCCTCGACGCTCGTACCCTCACCAAGGAAATACGAAAGTACTTGCCTGGTGCTCCCATCTCCCAACTCATTCCCCGCAGGGACTCAGGGACTCAAGTCCCCGTCCCCATCCTTTCACACAGACCTCCTGCAAAAACTCCCACGAGTTATGTTTGGCCCCCACGCCTCTCTGACACCCTTCCTTTCCGCTTCCACTCCTCGTCAGCCCCAGCCTCCCCGTCGACCCCCCACCTACACCGCTGTGATCACCAAGCTCAGCCCGGTGATCACAGAGGATGAGGTGTTGGTAGAACTGAACTCCCACCCGGACTTGGAAATCCGCTCGGCCCGCCGTATCCACAATGCCTCTGGTCCCACCTACCACATGCGGGTATTCTCTGAGTCCGCCCTGTCCATAGACCATCTCCTCACCCAGGGTGCCCTGATATACCACCGTCGCCACCCTGTTGAATCCTCCAAATCCCCTCCCCAATCCTACCGTTGCCAGCGGTGCCTGATGTACAATGACCACCTGACTCCCAACTGCAAAAACCCCCCCACCAAGGCCTCCCACTTTCTTAAGAACTGCCCCAACCTCGATGCTCCTCCTTCCTGTAATACCTGCAATGGCCCCCATCCCACTTACTCCCACAAGTGTAAAGCTAAACCCCCTCCAGCCACCCCTGAACTTACAGTCCCAGTTCGTCCCGTTGATCCCCCTGTCCATCCCAACAATTCCCTCTGTCCACCCCCCACAGCCGAGGACGTCATCCGGTTCATTACCGTTGTCCTCCAAAACATTCACCCTTTTCAGCGCCCCCACACCTTCCACCAAATATTCCTTGCTGCTCGCTCTGTTTTCCACCTGAACACCTTCGCCACTTACTCCCACAACCAAGCCCACTTCACCTTCACCCGCCTCGACACCCTAGTTTAAGTCTCTTCACTTCCCTCTCTTCCCCCCCTCCTTCCCGTCATGGCGCGGCACGAGCCTCGCATCCTCTTCCAGAACATTCGCTCCTTCCACTCCAACAAATACCTCCTCATGCACACCCTCTCCCACCACCGGGTCGACACCTTCCTCTTGAACGAAACCTTTCTCCAGCCTCACCATTCTATCCGCACCTCCCCCTATATCCTCCACCGCACTGATGCTCCTGGTCCTCGTGCGCAGGGTGGAGTTGCGATTGGCCACCTTAAGCATATCCCCGTCCGGCCACAACCTCTCCTCAATGACCCCACTGAACACCTTATCCTTAGCGTCTTCTTCCCCTCCCTCACCATTACCTGTGCCACGATCTATGTCCATTCCACTGCTCCTCTTCCTTATGACTTCATCTCACACATTGACCACACCTTCTCCACCTATGTGATTGCCGCCGACCTCAACATCCATAGCCGCACTCCTGCTGCCCTTCGGCAGTGGCATCAGTTCCTCTCCACGATCCAAGGTGACCTTGTTCCCCTTCCCCAGCACACCCGACCCGAAAGTAACACCACCCCCGATGTTGTCATTGCCTCCGCCAACCTCCTTGGGCGTATCACTGTCGCCGTCCTTGACCCCACAGGTAGCGATCACCTTCCTGTCCTTCTCACCATAACGTCTGCTCACCGCCCCCCTCCGGCTCCGCACCCTGCACCCCCTCCCAAGGTCGTCCATGACTATCGCCGTGCCAACTGGGATGCCTACCGGGATTCCATCTCCACCCAGGTCGAAAGCCACCCTCTTACCTATCGCCATCCTGACGACATCATCCACGCCTCTTCCTTCCTTCAGAAGGTAATTACTGACGCCGTGGAGGCCCATGTTCCTTCTAAGACCATCCAACCACACCGTCCCACTCTCCCTCCGCGGGCTTTCCTCCTCCTCCGTGAATCCCGCTGCCTCTATCGCTCCTTCCTGCGCACTCGTGACAGGGATACACTCCAACGCCACCAGCAAATACAGCGACACGTACGGAACCTTATTACAGCAACGAAACGCCGAGACTGGCGCCAGACCTGCACACGACTCAACGCCACCCTCCCTATCAACTCCTCCAAGTACTGGTCCGCCTTCCATCGTCTTACTGGTTCCCTTTCTGCTCCCCACTACCCCCTTCTCCATAACGATCGCCCCCTTCCTGACAACCTCAGTAAGGCCAACCACTTCGCTTCCCACCTTTCCGAGGTCTTCTCCATCCCCGATGATCCCCACTTTGATTATTCTCTTTTCCTCACCGTCATGGAACGTGCCGATACCTCGGTCGCTCCACTTGCTCCTAGTCTCCAGTACTTGGATCAATTGCCCCCCTCCAACATAAACACTCCCATCACGGCACAAGACATTAAACTTATCCTCCGGTCCAAACGCAACACAGCCCCTGGTCACGACTGTGTCACCTACCGTCACCTTCGAGAAAGCCCCTATTCCTTCCTGACTGTCCTCGCCCATCTCTATAATGTCGTCCTCTCTACTGGCTTCTACCCTGACCTGTGGAAGACCTCCCGCATCCTCTTATTCCTCAAACCAACAAACCCCCTTCTGCCGCCTCTTCCTCTCGTCCCATCTGCCTCACCTCCGTCTTCAGTAAGGTCCTTGAATCCATCCTCTCCCGCCGTATCCATCAGCACCTTTCTCAACACCACCTCCTCCCCCTTACCCAGTGTGGCTTCCGACCCTCCTTCTCTGCTGACGACCAACTCCTCAACCTTGTTCACCTTCTGTCCCTCCAGCTCAACTCCCGCCGCTCCGCCATTTTTGTTTCCCTTGACCTCCAAAATGCCTATGACCGTGTATGGCATCCCGGTCTCCTCTTTAAACTCCAAACCTACGCCCTGCTTATCAATTTTGTCCGTCTGGTCGCTTCCTTCCTCTCGCACCGTCCTTCCTATGTCACCGTCCGCCCCAGTAGCTGAGTGGTCAGCGTGACGGATTGCCGTCCTCCGGGCCCGGGTTCGATTCCCGGCTGGGTCGGAGATTTTCTCCGCTCAGGGACTGGGTGTTGTGTTGTGTTCATCATCATTTCATCCCCATCCGGCGTGCAGGTCGCCCAATGTGGCGCCGAATGTAATAAGACCTGCGCCAAGGCGGCCGGACCTGCCCCGCGAGGGGCCTCCCGGCCAATGACGCCAAACGCTCATCATCATCATCATCATCATCCTATGTCACCCTCCACAACACCAATTCCCGTATCTTTTATCCCACGGCTGGCGTCCCCCAGGGTGCTGTCCTCTCCCCTCTCCTTTATCTCTTGTATACAGCTGATATGCCCAAGCCACCCCCACCAGTCCACCTTCTCCAGTATGCTGATGACACCGCCTTCCTTGCTCTCTATCCTACTCTTCAACGGTCTCAACGTACCCTCCAAACCCACCTTAACCAGTTCACCACTTGGTGTAACCAGTGGTTCCTCCGTCTCAACCCCTCCAAAACCCAGGCAATCGTCATAGGCCACACCACTCGCTCCTTTCGCCTCCATGATTTCTACCTCACCCTTTATGGTCGTCCTATCCAACTCACCCCCACCCTGAAATACCTTGGCCTCACCCTTGACCGACACCTCACCTGGACCCCTCATCTCCTGGCCATCCAGCAGAAAGCCCATTCCCGCCTCCGCCTTCTGAAACTCCTGTCTGGCCGGACATGGGGATTGCATCCTTCTACCATCCTCCACACCTACAAATCCCTCATCTGTCCTATCCTCTGTTATGCCAGCGTTGCCTGGATCTCCGCCCCCACCCGCTTTTACAAGGCCCTCCAAATCCTTGAACGCCATGCGCTCCGCCTTGCCTTCCGTATCCGCCTTCCTTCCCTCACACGGCTCCTGTATGAACTGATCCCCTTCCCCCACCTCCTCCTGTTCCTCCAACATCTCCGCATCCTTTACATTGTTCGCAGGCTTGATCCCTCCCACCCTCTGGTTTCCTCCTTCCTCTCCACCCCCCGCCCGTTGCCGCGCCTCTATCGCTGTATCCCTCCCTCTCTCCACCTCCACACTCTCCATCTCCTTCATCAGGGCAATTTCCAACGCCTCCCCATCCCGGATGACGAACTTCGCCGTGACATCTACCATTCCTTCCAACTATAACCTGGCCTTGTTCCCCTCCCCCCTCCCCAGGGCCCCCTTTCCTCTTTCCTCCTTCTCCCAGAGCGGATTTCCCTCCGTCCCCCCTCCCCTGAGACCCTGCACCCCATACTTGCCTCTCTCCTTCCCACCCTACCTGGCCCTCTCCCGTGCGCCCCCTGCTCACCTCCCCCATCTCTTCCCCTCCCTCCCTTCTTCAGGTCTCCCTCATCTCCTTGCTCCTGGCAGATCCTCTGTATTGCTCATCATCAGTGTGCCACATCAGTGTTGTGTTTAGTGCTGTTACTCGTGTGCGTCAAGAGATGTGATTTTAATTGTGTCCTGCCTTGAGGTTCGCCGTCAGTGTTACGTTATGTGCTATGCCATCCGTCGCTACCTTTATGCTCCAGTCATACTGTGCCTTGTGTTCTTTTAACCGTCGCCGTGTGTGGCTTTTTATATGTGCTACTTTTAAACAGTTTTTTATCTCCATTTTACAGTCACCCCGTTTTTTTTGTCTTCCATGCTGTTCCCCCTTTTTTATATCTATGTTCACCTTATTCTCTCCTTTGCTGTTTTTAAATGTCTTCTATTGTTTTGTTCTGTCTTTCGGCTGAAGAGCAGCGCCTATGCTGCTGCCAGCCCGCCCCGATGGGGAATTGAAACACAATAAAGGAAAAAAAAAATTCAACACGCGAGATATAATTTAAGAGTACTGACGTTTTTGGTTGTTTGTAAATTTTTGTTGTTACGAAACGTGGAACCAATCCGCATGCAGGGCACTCAGCGCCCCACTCACGATTGCATTGCGATCTAAATGAGGCGCGTTCGCAGTTTCGTGCTCTTCCCACTCAAAGTGGCATGATGGCGAGGGAAGTGTGCAGCCAGGTTACAGAACCCACACATGGGTGAGAGCACAGTTCGTTTGCAGAATTTTGGTTCTTCCTGATCTAGATCCATAGGACTGTAATCGGCTCCAATGAGATCTACTTACGTTAGACAGCGGGTCGCTGTTTCTCCGTAAGAGGGAGCAATCCCGCGCGCTGTGGTGCATACAGTGTATTCGCTGTGCATAGGGCCTCACGAATACAGCGGCGCTGTGCAAACCAGGTCACGTACTGTTGTTTGCGACGAGCTCAGTCTTTACTATCCAGCAGAAGGAAGAGTACATATTGGACCAGGTGACACGAGTGAATTTACTGAAGACAACAACATGTAAGCAGCGTGCTTCAGCTAATCATGGACTCAAACGTTCGAAGGTCCGCTTCCGTAGCTTGGTGGTCAGTGTGGCTGACTTCCATGTGGAGGACCCTGGTTCGATTCCCTGTACAGCCAGGGATTTTTACCTTGCTGGAAGAAGTGGTACGCGGTGCACTCAACCTCGTAAGGCCAACTGAGGAGCGGTTCCAAAGCAAAAAAAAAAAAAAAAAAAAAAACGATAACGACCGGGAGAGCAGTGTGCTGACCACAAGCCCATATGTACTGCATTCAGTGACGTCGTTGGCAGAGGATAACTCGGCAGTCGGTCAGACCCCCACTGGCATATCTAGGACCAGAACGTGGAAGTTAATTGTACTGTCGCTGAAAACATCAAGGTTTTGATTTACCTTAGGAAGGTTCAAATGGCTCTGAGCACTATGGGACTTAACATCTGAGGTCATCAGTCCCCTAGAACTTAGAACTAGTTAAACCTAACTAACCTAAGGACATCACACACATCCATGCCCAAGGCAGGATTCGAACCTGCGACCGTAGTGGCTGCGCGGTTCCATACTGAAGCGCCTAGAACCGCTTGGCCACACCGGCCGGCTACCTTAGGTAGTACTAAACACAGAATTAATGAGATAGATGACTGGTTTGTGATGACTATTGGTATTACCTGTGAGGACACATCGAGGCTACAATTTGATTTCTTGCAAAATGCGATATTTGTTCCGAAACAGCATGTCAAAAAGTCATGGATAATACGGAAGGGAAGGTAGATTTTAAGAATTCTTTGAGGGACGTGGTTAAAGTAGCTCTGTTGGGTGCGGAATTGCGTTTATGTACTTTTTGCGTTTACGTCATACCATTCGAGACTCCAGATCATGAGATTCAATTGGCGTCAAGAAATTATGGTAAAATGTTTCAAGTTCGACAAGAGCAGTGGATCTCGAACCTTCAATTTAACGTTCGTAACGGGGTTAGATCTATATGAGCCGATCTTGCAAAACAAGTACCGTCTTACAAATCTGTTGTGAGATATCACGCTCTTGTCACATAGGATGGGCAACCGAGAACATGTATCTTATGTGGGCAGACGTGTCATCTACCGGCAAAAGTTTGATCAGCTACTTGTAACTAATCAATCACAGCGAATCAGCATAGTACCAGGTCTCCATAGAAACCTTGCCACGATATCTTATGCCACAGCTCTGACAAAGATACCGGAAGTACACAACATAACATAGTGCGAATTAAACGGTACAAATCTAAAACTGTGCAACTAATCTGCGTCGCTGCACAGGAACATATGAGCAGATATAGGTATCACGCAGCAGAGATTCAGAAAAAATCTAAAATTTAACATATTACAAAAAAACCAGACTGCGCACAACGTCAAACATAAAATAGTAAATTCACGACACCATATACGTCAAACCCAACAGGAGAGAGAAAAGTACGTTTTACTGCTTTCCCAGCATATGTTTTTCGCTACGGAAGCATCGGGGATTCATTTCCCCTGGTGGCTATTCCAAGCGTCAAAGCAGGACAGGATTACAAACTTCGATAATCATCCACTAGTACGACATGTGAATAAAGGTGGATTACCTGCAGTAATGAAGAAATATTCTCCAGATAAGTCCCTGAGTACTGATGAAATCTCCGTATAATTTTACAAACGTTGCTGGTATTTGATAGGACCAAAACTGACATCTATTTATAACGATCCACTACGAGAAAATGCGTTACAACCAAATTTCACGGAAGGCGTCAGAATATTGACTGCAAAACAACCTTCTCCGAAAAATATAGCACTTTAGCCCAATAACGTATCTCAGTAGTGACTAAATTTTACATCCGTGTTCACAATTCACCGCTAAGACATGTTATACAGCGAGTCTTGAGTGATTATCAAAATAATATAATTCATAGTCGGAGAATCACCAATAGGCGACGTATCGTTATGTGACAGCAATGGTCTGGCAGCCTAATTTTCCTAAATTTTTTTCGTTCTTAGCCTGTAAAAACGCTTATGATAGAGTGGATCGTTCCTATGCACAAAAGATTACACGTCACGGGGGTGTCACCGAAGGATCTGTTGAGATAATTACGCGGTGTGTTTCAAATACTACCACCGAATTGAAAGTTAACGAATCCCTCACTGCACAGCCATTGCTCCGACGAGGATTCCTCCCGTTATCAGATACACTATGGCTGCAACTGTAATATATACTACTGGCTGTTAAAATTGCTACACCAAGAAGGAATGCGCAGATCATAAACGGGTATTCATTGGACAAATATATTATACTAGAACTGACATGTGATTACATTTGCACGCAATTTGGGTGCAAAGATCCTGAGAATTCAGTACTCAGAACAAACACCTCTGCCCGTAATAACGGCCTTGATACGCCTGGGCATTGAGTCAAACAGAGCTTGGATGGCGTCTACAGATACAGCTGCCCATGCAGCTTCAACACGATACCACAGTTCATCAAGAGGAGTGAATGGCGTATTGTGATGAGCCAGTTCCTCGGCCACCATTGACCACACGTTTTCAATTGGTGAGAGATCTGCAGAATGTGCTGGCCAAGGCAGCAGTCGAACATTTTCTGTATCCAGAGAGGCCCGTACAGGACCTGCAACACGCGGTCGTCCATCATCCTGCTGAAATGTAGGGTCTCGCAGGGATCGAATGTAGGGTAGAGCCACGGGTCGTACCAAATCTGAAGTGTAACGTCCACTGTTCAAAGTGCCGTCAATGCGAACAAGAGGTGACCGAGACTTGTAACCAATGGCACCCCATACCGTCACGCTGGGTGATACGCGATGACGAATACACGCTTCCAATGTGCGTTCACCGTGATGTCGCCAAACACGGATGCGACCATCATGATGCGCTAAACAGAACCTGGATTCATCCGAAAAAATGACGTTTTGCCATTCGTGCATCCAGTACAACATCACAGGAGCTCCTGTCTGTGATGCAGCGTCAAGAGTAACAGCAGCCATGGTCTCCAAGCTGATAGTCCATGCTGCTGCAAACGTCGTCGAACTGTTCGTGCAGATTGTTGTTGTCTTGCAAACGTCCCCATCTGTTGAATCAGGGACCGAGATGTGGCTGCACGATCCGTTACAGTTATGCGGATAAGATGCCTGTCATCTCGACTGCTAGTGATACGAGGCCGTTGGGATGCAGCACGGCGTTCCGTATTACCCTCCTGACCCACCGATTCCATATTCCGCTAACAGTCATTGGATCTCGACCAACGCGAGTAGCAATGTGGCGATACGATAAACCGCAATCGCGATAGGCTACAATCCGACCTTTATCAAAGTCGGAAACGTGATGATACGCATTTCTCCTCCTTACACGAGGCTCCCCAACAACGTTTCACCAGGCAACGCCGGTCAACTGCTGTTTGTGTATGAGAAATCGGTTGGAAACTTTCCTCATGTCAGGACGTTGTAGATGTCGCCACCGGCGCCAACCTTGTGTGAATGCTCTGAAAAGATAATCATTTATATATCACAGCATCTTCTTCCTGTGGGTTAAATTTCGCGTCTGTAGCACGTCATCTTCGTGGTGTAGCAATTTTAATGGCCAGTAGTGTAGATTTCTGACGGGCTTAAAATGTATGGCTGCAGAACATAGTACTGGCATATGATGACAATGTCAGTGCACTCTCAGTGTACTCTTGGCAGATGTAGATGATCTATTAATGATGCACCGCAAATTTAAGAGCATCAATGTTTAACAACAGCAAATCCGCCATCTTACAAACAGGCGCGATAACCCACCAGTTCTTCTGGAGTGGCTACCGGATGTAACAGAACGGGACATCTATGGATGTATCTTCTCACAGACCCTCAGGTTGTGTCTCAAACGTACTGGGAAACCAGAATGCGCTTAATGCGGTGTGCGATACAGGAACATCAACAACGGCACATGGACTGATTACGAACATCGAGCCTTATATACTGAAGAGCCAAGGAAACTGGTATAGGCATGCGCATCCAAATACAGAGATATGTAAACAGGTAGAATACGGTGCTGCGGTCGGCGAAGCCTGTATAAGACAACAAGTGTCTTGTTAGATCGGTTACTGGTGCTACAATGGTAGGTTATCAAGATTTAAGTGAGTTTGGACATGGTGTTACAGTCGGCGCACGAGCAATGGGACACAGCATCTCCGAGGGGTACGGTGAATATCAGGAATGCGACATCGCTGGGGCCGGAAAAAGATCTTGCAAGAACGGGACCAACGATGACAGCAGAAACACGTTCAACGTGTCAGAAGTGTAACCATTCCGCAAATTGCTGCACATTTCAATGCTGGGCCATCAACAACTGTTAGCGTGCGAACCATTCAACGAATCATCATCGATATGGACTTTCGGAGCAGAAGTCCCACCCGCGTACCCTTGCTGATCACGATACAAAGCTACGCCCCTCGCCTGGGCCCGTCAATACCGACGTTTGACTTTGATGACTAGAAACATCCTACCTGGTCAGACGAGTCTACCGAGCGGACGGACGTGTACGGGTATGTGAGACAACCTCATGGATCCATGGACGCTGCATGTAAGCAGGGGACTGTTCAAGCTGGTGGAGGCTCCGTAATGGTGCGGGGCGTATACAGTAGGATTGATACGGGACTCCTGGTATGTATAGATACGACTCTGAGAGGTAACACGTACGTAAGCATCCTGCCTGATCAAATGCGTCCATTCATATCCACTGTGCATTCCGGCTGACTTGGGCAGTTCCAGCAGGACAGTGCGACACCCCAAACATCCAGAATTGCCACAGAATCGCTCTTCTAAGTTTAAACACTCCCGCTGGCCACCAAACTCCCCAGACATAAACATTATTGAGCATATCTGGGATTGGTTGCACTGTGCTGTTCAGAAGACATCTCCAGAACCTCATGCACTTACGAATTTATGGATAGCCCTTCAGGATTCATGGTGCTAATTCCCTCCAGCACTACTTCAGACATTAGCCGAGTCCATGCCACGTCGTGTTGCGTCACTTCTGCGTGCTCGCGGGGACCTACACGATATTACGCGGGTGTACCAGTTTCTTTGGCTCGTCAGCGTACATTCGTATGTCACACCCAAGATACAAGAGATAGCACCCTTCTATCCTATAGAACGTAAAACAGCAAAGCAGATCTTATCAGACAGGCCATATGGTCAGCTAATATTCTTAGAGCAACCTTCCAAATGAGAGTAACAACAAACAACAGTCGAAGGAACTAACGTACAAATTTCATGGATTCATTTTCGCGCCACGTTCGTAAAGGCCACTTATTGCATTTGTGGTGTACTGGACGCCAGCATCACCACTGGCGACGCTACGGTCACCGGACTACTCTCTACGCCGGTAACAAGTCCGCCTGGGAACAGGAAGAGTAACCTTCCGTCCAACGATTAAGCGGCCGCTCCCTCCAGAGCTGAGAAGGTGTCTGCTGTGTGAAGCAGCCGCTCTCACCGTGCACTGCTTCCTTCCTCATTGGACTTTGTCGTCAAAGAAGTAATATACCTTCAAATTAAATTTTATCAGTCAGGGATAAATTTGGTTAGACTTTGTCACTTCGTGTGAGCTTAGTTTTCTCACTGAATAATGAACATTTTTTTGACTTAGCTGAACAAGCGAACTTTAATTTTAGTTATGAATTCAATTGAGAACTATCTTTTGTTGGGTGAACATGTTTCAGTCGAGTGTACTTGCGTCTGAAACTGACTGTTGTTTTGTGTTTACACTATATGCACAGTGACTTCAATAACCATGTCTATTTGTATATTGTTACCTGGAAATGTCTGTTATTAGCGCGTGTTGTTCCATTTCAGTGTCTGCCGCCACAACAGCATCCTTCAAGCGAGAACAATTCCTTTCACAAACCTTTGACGTTCCAATATCCGCAGATTCGTCACCCCCCCCCCCCCATACACATGTCTAGCTCAGAGTCCACCTTTAGAATCAGAACTTAAAAGAGCCTTGGAGGACTTAAGATCAAATAAGGCAGAAGGGATAGATAACATTCCATCAGAATTTCTAAAATTATTGGGGAAGTGGCAATAAAGCGACTATTCACTTTGGTGTGTAGAATGTATGAGTCTGGTGACATACCATCTGACTTTCGGAAAAGCATCATATACACAATTCCGAAGACGGCAAGAGCTAACAAGTGTGAGAATAATCGCAGAATCAGAATAACAGCTCATGCATCCAGGTTGCTTACAAGAATAATATACGGAAGAATGGAAAAGAAAATTGAGGATGCGCTAGATGACGATCAGTTTGGCTTTAGGAAAGGTAAAGGCACGAGAGAGGCAATTCTTACGTTAAGGTTAATACTGGAAGCAAGACTGAAGAAAAATCAAAACACGTTCATAGGATTTGTCAACCTGAAAAAACCGTTCAACAATGTAAAATGGTGCAAGATGTTCGAAATTCCAAAAGAAGTAGGGGTAAGCTACAGGGAGAGATTGGTCATATACAATGTGTACAACATCCAAGAGGGAATAGTAAGAGTGGACGAACAGGAACGAAGTGCTAGTATTAAAAAGGGTGTAGGAAAAGTATGTAGCCTTTCGCCCCCAGTGTTCAATCTGTACATCGAGGGAGCAGTGACGGAAATAAAAGAAAAGGAGCAGAATTAAAATTCAAAGTGAAAGGATATCAATGATACGATTCTTTGATGACATTTCTATCCTGAGTTAAAGTGAAGAAGAATTACATGATCCGCTGAACGGAATGAACAGTCTAATGAGTACAGAGTATGGACTGAGAGTAAATCGAAGAAAGACGAAGGTAATGAGAAGTGGTAGAAATGAGAGCAGCGAGAAACTTAACATCAGGATTGATGGTCACGAAGTTGATGAAGTTAAGCAATTCTGCTACCTAGGCAGTAAAATAACCAACGACGGACGGAGCAAGGAGGACATCTAAAGCAGATTAGCTACGGCAAGAAAGCCATTCCTGACCAAGAGAAGTCTACTAGTATCAAATATCGGTCTTGAGGAAGAAATTTCTGAGAATGTAAGTCTGGAGTACAGCATTGTATGGTAGTGAAACATGGACTGTGGGGAAACCGGAACAGAGAAGAATCGAAAGATTTGAGATGTGGTGCTACAGACAAATGCTGAAAATTAGGTGGACTGATAAGGTGAGGAATGAGGGTCGTTCTACACAGAATCGGAGAGGAAAGGAATATGTGGAAAACACTGATAAGGAGAAGGGACAGGATGATAGGACATCTGTTAAGACATGACGGAATGACTTCCATGGTACTAGAGGGAGCTGTAGAGGGCAAAAACTGTAGAGGAAGACAGAGATTGGAATACGTCAAGCAAATAATTGAGGACGTAGGTTGCAAGTGCTACTTGAGATGAAGAGGTTTGCACAGGAGAAGACTGATGGGAAAAAAAGACACTTCACTTACACCATTCGCAGACATTTACAAAATGTTTTCATTAAACTACTCGAGTTTCGTGCAATGCTCCATACGTTTCACAAATTAGGTACAATAATGCCAATAAAAAGAATATATTCATTTGATTCAAAATCGTCGTTTATCCTTTTTTATTTTCAGTGTCTTTACAAAACGTATTTTGTTTTCCTGTTTTTCGGGATAAATATAATGCAAATAATACATAAATATAAGAGACCTTGCGCTTAAGAAGCTAAGCACTTAATGACTCAGCTGCGGACTCCTTGTGTGTTAGCGACCATGTGATAGTATACATACGCATGCCTCAAACTTTCACACACGATTTGCTCGAAAGCGGTTGAGAATTACGCCTTCCTTTTTACATAAGGAGAAGTCCTAGTCATGCTCTACGCCCCGTGTCAACAAGAATCAACTCTATTAAGGCAACTACGTACGGTTCCCTTGGGAGACGAGACTGTTGATACTGCCAACTTGAAGAACAGCCACTGAACGGCTGATGCGATCGGAAGGACTGCTGGTGCCGCCGACATGAGGCGTGTGGCATAACTCACTTAGCACAGTCCGGCGGTGACCAAAATTGCGTAAAGATGAAGTCGTAGATATTGTAGTCTGTGAACACAATGGCCAAACTTGATTTTTCCATCGTGGCTTGGTCCTGATCTGAGTTCATTGTGTTCTGCAAAGGTAACGGACTGGTAATTTGTTTTGATATCGTATCGCATCAGCTTGTCGTGATATATTTTCTTAACGGTGGTAGAAGTTATAGAGGTTTACCAATCCTCGCAGATACAACTTCATCATTCGAGATTATGTTTATAAGCAACTGAAGCAATTCTGACCAGTCTTGTATAATTTCACTGTGCACCATGCGATGGTCACTACCTTCCGTAGACAGTTCCTGGTAACAATGAGGCTTCCATAAACGGGATGACTATTTCTTACAAATCCCACCACAGATTCCATAGTCGTCAGTTTTGTGTAGTGAGTCCTTATGGTCCTTTGATGCAAAATAGCAAGAGGCCCATGCACAGTTCATCACCATCTCCGTGTCTATGTCACAGAATGCCACACTTCATAGCGGCAGACCACCTGAGGCGGTTCGTGTACTGACAGGCATCCATGAAGGTAAATTTCTGCCACTCTAAAGAAAGAAACATAATTATTTTTTAACAGATAAATATATATTTATTTAATATATTATGTATTCTCTATAGGCACTTACGTCTCACCCACACTGCAAGTACCAGTGCCGTAATGTGGGCCATTAACAATGCATGTTCCAACTTTCACATAGAGAAGCAACGGCTTATCTCAGAAGCTATTGTAGGTATTTTGTCACGGTCTTCACTAGTAGATACACTGATCCACGAGGAACGTTTTGTGTGCCTAAATTATTACCGCTACAACAAAAGCGTCATCCACCTGTAGACAGCTCTGCTACCCGAGTGGAGCGGGTCCAGATGACATCGCTTACCTCGCCCACTACCCTACGATCCCTCCAAATCTACCCCAATTTATCTACCTCCTGGTGCAACCAATTAATCTTCAGGACCAACCACTCAAAAACCGAAGCAATGATTTTTCCTCACTATTTACTACCATTATACCAAGTTAACTAATACAATAAAACACTTTGGACTAATCTTCAGAAACTGACAAGGAAGCCTCACCTACTAACCATCCAACAGAAAGTCTCTATAAGCCAAAACTACTAAAATTACTAATTGGCCAAATCTGAGAATTATACCCCTCCACTATTCTCCTCGTCTACAAAATCTTTATCCAACGCGTGCTCTTCTATGCAAATATTGCATGGATATCCGCTGCTCCGAAGTTCTATAAGTCATACCCAAATTCTTTACTGTTATGCATTCCACCACGTTTACCTTCCCCCATGAGGACCCTCTTCCATCTCATCAAATTCCCATCCCTCCTCAGCCATATCGAACATCTCTGCATTTGCGACACTATCCACAAGCTGTAACTCAATTGTTTCCCCTCCCATCACCAAGCCCGTCTGTGCTGCCACTCCTTTACAAACACATTCTGCCGTCCCTACACCTACACACACTCCATATCCTATCCCAACACAACCTACTATCTCTCCCAGACAATGAGATCTGCCCCGAAATTTACCCGTCCTTCTAACTATGTTTCCTACCTATTCCGCTCTCCTTTCCCTCTCCATATCTTCCCATGCCTTTCATCTTGATATCTGCTCTACCCACAAACCAAACTCCTCTCCACCTTCTGGCTTCCCACCATCCATTCCGACACCAACCTTCATCTCCATAATGTTCCAAGTTATAGTCCCCTATACTCTTCTACCCATGCCCCTCCTTCCATCCAATAGAACACATTCTATCCTCCCCAAAAACTTTTCTCCCAGTGCAGGTACCTCAGATTAAAGTAGAAGTCCAGTGCTGTTTCGTAGAAGAACGTTACCTAATCTGCAATGAGTATTTAAATGTATCTTGCTTTTATCTTTTAAGTCTTTGATCTTAAATTAAAAACAAAATGACAGTCTTCATGTTTCTATATAAATTCTAACAAATTTCATTCTTATTGTAGTTTCTAAAAAAAATCTGTAAACTTTTCATCTTTTAATAACACTTGTTCTGTTCTTTGCTATAATCTGAAATTTCGTAGCTAAAGTGCGGAATTTTGTACCTCCCCTGCCCCATATGTGGCAAAGGGAGTGAAATATCAATAAAGGAAAAAAGCGGAGGCAGGTAGTTAGTTTGATGAACTGAAATTCTAATATCTCTAGATTATTACCAAAAAAATCTGTTTCATCATAGTTTACCAAATTATTTGCCATGGTGCCTGCTAATGAGTTCTCATTGCCAAGCCATTTGTCTCCAGTAAAAGAAAAGTCATTAAAAGCTAAGTATTTTTCAAGCAATTTCATCAACAGAAAATAAGGAATTTAGTTAAACAGCAACGAAGTGTTCCACCTGATAGTGTAAATACAAAACACGAGTTTTACCTGAGAGTAGGAAACCTTACAGATATCTAGTTCAACCATTTATATTAACATATAAAAGACGACTTAGAAATTTTCCTTTGTGTGAGATGGCGCGTATAGTATCGTGTGCCGATTTAGAGTTCTAGATTCGTTTGTTTTACTGTTCGCGTCGATCCTGCGTAATCTTTTATTGATTGTACCAATACCCATTTGTATTGTGATATATTGTGAAATTTCGAACACTCACGAGTGCCGAGATAAACTCGTACTGTTATCGTTAAATGTGGACTTAAATTTAATCGTGCTCTTTTAAAATTTTTGAGAACAGTAGGCCTGTCCTGGTTCAAAACAATATTTCCTAATTTCACCGGACAACTACGTAAGAAATAGGTTATTTTGAGAATTTTAGGACTCTTACAAAACTATATTTTCGTAAGTTACAGGTACAACTGTTTTGGATACGTAATTTATTTCGTAGCAAATCAGAGTCTGTGGTTTACAGTTGTCCCAAAGAATACTTCACCCTTGAGCTTCCTTCTATACCGTATCAATGCAAATAAACGTGCATTTTTGAGAATTTTCGGAATCTACCATTGTACTTTGCATAATCTACCAGCAATTTGTAGGAAATCAGAATTTGTGATTTAGTTACTGCAACAGATTTCCTAACTGACATATTGCGATACTCCGCTATAATGACGTCTTCAGTAGGGTGATTGTAAAAAGCTGTACAATTAAATTAATTTAGTCTGTAATTTGTGCCTTGAAAATGACCTACCGCACTATCGGCGGTTTTTGTCGAATTTACGCAGTCAGATTCCCGGTAGTTATTCGAATATGGGTAGAGAATCCTCGCGTGCGCCCCCCCCCCCTTCTCGGTTCGCTACGTCAGGTCGCCTCAACTCTCCCTTAGTCCCTTTGCTGATATCTGGAACGCTAGCGAGCAACAGGTACGCGCGCCTTGGATTCATCTTCGACCTACCACCGTTAGATCGTTAGACGTGGATACTGTTTGTCTAGTCATAGACCAAGGTGTTATGATTAATCTCAATACGTTTTGAGAAAGTAATATTTTTTACCAGAGGCTTTTGTGTTGCCTTAACGGAAATGCCGTTTTTTGTATTTGCTTCAGTTCTTATAGGGAGGTAGCAACTTTTTAGCTCAACAGATTAAAAGATTTCAGCCGGCTTAATTTAAATTTATTTGTCCACTGCCTTGTAATAAGTACATTGTACCAGCCAAAAGGCAGCCGCACTGTGAATGTTATTCTCGAACACAGGATGAGTTGGTTGGCGTTCATGAGCAGCCGGAAATCGCCCTGACTACTGTCAAACGATTGGCAGCTGCTGCGAATCGGTGTGTTGGAAGAGCTCACAAGAGTTGTGTACCAGAGGTATCTCAAGTACTGTCTTCTTTCTTGGATCCAGCTCCTCTACAGAAAGTACAGGATCTGTCATTACTGGTCCACATGACTGCGAATAGCGTGTCAATGGTAGATCTCTGCATTCTTTACAGAGTGGATGGGGACCAGGCAGGACTCATGGTGTTGTACCGATCGCCCAAACCAACAAGATCGAGATGCTGTCTTTCACTGAAACTGAAACTGAGACTGTGGGACTCACTTCACCTGTTTTGCCTGGTGTCAGGAGGAAGTAAATGCTAAAGGGTAGGGGTCTATCAATCGCCAGCAGTTCGAACAAATGGCAAATGATGGTACCCCTTAGGGAAATGGCAGCAATGGACTGGAAGGGATATCAGCTACCTTCAGAATGTATGCCTGGGTCCTCATTCAACATCTTGAAGAGGCTATTCCAGCAGCCGTTGAGGGAACAGAGTGCAACCAATTGCAGACTGTAGCGCACTTTGACACAAATAATGCCTGTTGCCTGGGCTCCAAGATCATTCTTGGGTCATTCCAGCGATTGGTAGAGAAGGTTGAGAAGATCAGTCTTGCGCAAGGAGTTTCAACGAAGCTCACTATTTTCAGCATTGTCTGAGTCGAGTAGGATGGCTGAGCCAGAGATTTCGAAAGTTCTGTGAAAACCTGGGCTGAGATTCCTGGACTTGTTCCGCGGCGTTGAGAACTGAAGGTTCAGCTAAATGGGTAAGACGTGCACTATAAATCAGAGGTTGCTATTCTGGTAGCTGAATGTGCGTGGGTGCACACAGAGATTTTTTTTTAAATTAAGCGACTCTTCATCCAATCAATATACCGATAGCTGTAGGAAAGTATCAGTGTAATAGAGAAAGAAATGCTTCCCACAGGTGAGAGTGTTAAAATCCTAATGTTAAACAGCCGAAGTGTTAGACAGAAAGTGCCAGAGTTTGAAGCAATCATAAAAAGAAGTGAAACTCACATAATACAAGTCACAGAAAACTGGTTGAAACATGAAATTGATATCAGTAAGATTTTTGAGGAAAATGAGAAGCCGGCCGCGGTGGTCTCGCGTTTCTAGGCGCTCAGTCCGGAACGGCGCGGCTGCTACGGTCGCAGGTTCGAATCCTGCTTCGGGCGTGGATGTGTGTGATGTCCTTAGGTTAGTTAGGCTTAAGTAGTTCTAAGTTCTAGGGGACAGATGACCACAGATGTTAAGTTCCATAGTGCTCAGAGCCATTTTTTGAAAATGAGAAATGTAGGTGCTGTGTTTGTCGCAGTAGACAAGAAACTCAGATTCATCGAGGTAGAAACTGAAGCTGCATGTGAGATTGTTTGGGGAAGAATCAGTATAAGGGATGGGCATGAGATGATAACTGGGTCCACCCATCGCTCACCAGGCTCGTCTCCTGATGTGACCGAAAACCAGTTGTGTGATTGGATTAAGGAGTTCCTAGATAACAGAACGCAGCACGTCATTCTCAATGGAGAGAGGTCTTCGAAGTAAGTGTGATTTTAGGTGTGTCGTAGGACCGTTGGTATTCACAATATATATAAATGACCTTGTGGATAACATCGGAAGCTCACAGCTCACTGAGGCTTTTTGCGGATGATGCAGTAGTATGTCGAGAGGTTGCAACAATGGAAAATTGTACTGAAATGCAGGAGGATCTGCAACGAATTGACGCATGGTGCAGGGAATGGAAACTGAATCTCATTGTACACAAGAGTAATGTGCTGCGAATACATAGAAAGAAAGATCCTTTATCATTTAGCTACAATATAGCAGGTCAGCAACTGGAAGCAGTTAATTCCATAAAATATCTGGGAGTAGGCATCAGGAGTGATTTAAAATGGAATGACGATATAAAATTAATTGTCGGTAAAGCAGATGCCAGACTGAAATTCATTGGAAGAATCCTAAGGAAATGCAGTCCGAAAACAAAGGAAGTAGGTTACAGTACACTTGTTCGCCCACTGCTTGAATACTGCTCACCGGTGTGGGATCCTACCAGATAGGGTTGATAGAAGAGATAGAGAAGATCCAACGGAGAGCAGCGCGCTTCGTTACAGGTACATTTAGTAATCGCGAAAGCCTTACGGAGTTGATAGATAAACTCCACTGGAAGACTCTGCAAGAGAGACTCTCAGTAGCTCGGTACGGGCTTTTGTTGAAGTTTCGAGAACATACCTTCACATAGGAGTCAAACAGTACATCGCTCCCTCTTACGCATATCTCGCTAAGAGACCATGAGGATAAAGTCAGGAAGATTAGAGCCCACACAGAGGCATACCGACAAATTTTCTTTTCACGAACAATACGAGACTGGAATAGAAGGGAGAACCGATAGAGGTACTCAAAGTACCCTCCGCCACATACCGTCAGGTGGCTTGCGGCGTATGGATGTAGATGTAGATGCAGATGAACCTCATTTGTACGTACAGAACATGAACGACTTGGCCCACACATTTTCTCTGGTAGTAAAAGTGGGAGAACAGAAGAAAGGATATGGAATCTTTATTGGTCCAGAGAGTAAAGGGGGAGAGGTGGGAGTTCAGAGGGGCAGGACGGGGATGATCTTAAAGATAAGACCCCCAGTTGCCTCTGATGTAACATGATATCCTAGATGTCTCATCTTATCACCTAAAGTCTTATCTTACAAATGGAATGTGATACGTCGCCCGATGCTTATCTTGTCTTGGACCGGCAGTGTCTCTCTACGCATCATGACTTGAGCCCTAGCTTTTTGTTCAAATACAGCGAGATTGTTGTCTGGTTGCCAGTTTGCTCTGTTTAATAGCGATTCTGGTTGCCTGTCTTCTGATGGTTCAGGAAGAAAGATGATTAGAATTTGCAGTCACGTTAAAGCAAAAAAAATACTGCACTACTGGCCATGACGTGCTACAGACGCGAAATTTAACCGACAGGAATAAGATGCTGTGATATGCATATGACTAGCTTTTCAGAGCATTCACACAAGGTTGGCGCCGGTGGCGACACCTACAACGTGCTGACATGAGGAACGTTTGCCTGATGAAACGTTGTTGTGATGCCTCGTGTAAGGAGGAGAAATGCGTACCATCACGTTTCCGACTTTAATAAAGGTCGGATTGTAGCCTATCGGGAGTGCGGTTTATCGTATCGCGACATTGCTGCTAGCGTTGTTCGAAATCCAATGACTTTTAGCAGAATATGGTATCGGTGGGTTCAGGAGGTTAATACGGAACGCCGTGCTGGATCCCTACGGCATCGTATCACTAGCAGTCGAGATGACAAGTATCTTATCCGCATGGCTGTAACAGATCGTGCAGCCACGTCTCGATCCCTGAGTCAACAGATGAGGGCGTTTGCAAGACAACAACCATCTGCACTAACAGTTCTATGACGTTTGCAGCAGCATGGACTATCAGCTCGGATACCATGGCTGCGCTTAGCCTTGCCGCTGCATCACAGACAGAACCGTCTGCGATGGTGTACTCATCGACGAACCTGGGTGCACGAATGGCAAAATGCCATTTTTTCGGATGAATCCAGGTTCTGTTTACAGCATCATGATGGTCGCATCCGTGTTTGGCGATATCGCGGTGAACGCACATTGGAAGCGTGTATTCGTCATCGCCATTCTGGCGTGTTGGTATGGGGTGCCATTGGTTACACGTCTCGATCACCTCTTGTTCGCATTGACGGCACTTTGAACAGTGGACGTTACATTTCACATGTGTTACAACCCGTCGCTCTACCCTTCATTCGATCCCTACGAAACCCTGCATTTCAGCAGGATAATGCACGACCGCCATTCTGGATACAGAAAATGTTCGAGTGCTGCCCTGCCCAGCACATTCTCCAGATCTCTCACCAATTGAAAACGTCTGGTCATTGGTGGCTAAGCAACTGGCTCGTCACAATACGCCAGTCACTACTCTTGACGAACTGTGGTATCGTGTTGAAGCTGCACGGGCAGCTGTACCTGTACAAGTCATCCAAGCTCTGTTTGACTCAATGCCCAGCCGTATCAAGGCCTTTATTACGGCCAGAGGTGGTTGTTCTGGGTACTGATTTCTCAGGATCAATGCACCCAAATTTTGTGAAAATGTAATCACATGTCAGATGTAGTATAATATATTTGTCCAATCAATACCCATTTATGATCTGCATTTGTTCTTGGTGTAGCAATTTAAATGCCCAGTAGTGTACTTTGCCGGTAGCACGTGCAGTGACCGGCGCACCCCAGTGTGCGGGCCACCCGGAAGGAGCAGGTGGCGCGGTGCTGTGCTGCGCGGCGTGTTGTGCGGCGCGCCTTTGCGCTGTCGCGTCCGCTCTTCTTGCCAGTCGCCCTCGACTACCGACTACGTGACGAGACGAGACGATACGTGACGGAACACGACAGCCGCTCTCACCTCCGAGTTCCCGGGAAGACAAACGGCGCCGGCGTCTAATGAGCTGCTCGGGAATGCAGGCAGCCGGTAGCGCACCGCAGCATACAGGCGGGAATGTCGCGAGGCTGCGGCCGGCAGATAGCAGGCGGGGTTCAACAGTCGCGCTCGCCCAAGGAACAAGACCCGTCCCCCAGCCACACTAACTGCCTTGGACACCTGTCTGGCATTTTGGGAACGTGACCAATGAGTCCCGCTGTCATTTCAAAAAAATCGTAGCTCGGAAACTATTAGAGATATATAATCATGGTTTGTTGTAAAACGTTTAGCAGTTGTTAGTGTTTTCTTCCGTTCTTGGATTGCACTGTATCAGTATGATGACAGAGCAGGAGAAAGCGCAAAGTGTTATCTGGTACGCAGCATACTGCAGCGGTACTGCAGAATTTTCGACGCCAGAATGGGAGGGCACTAGCGATAAAAACAAGCATAATGAAGTGGTTCAAAAATTTTAAAGAGACAGCCAGAGTCAAAGACCTTCCTCGAAGTACACGTCCCCTTGTGCCTCAATCACGTGTTGATAGAATGCAAGCAGCAAATCAGCAGAATCGTCAAAGACAATTCGTCGTGCATCTCACGAACTGCAGGAAGCAAATCGGCTGGGAATTCCACTGTTGAACACAGAGGGGAGGGCGGATAGGTTCAAAGAGGATACTGAGGGCCTGTGTGAGGGGGAACTTGTCTCATGACGGGTTAGAAGAAGAAAGTGGAGTCGATGTA
The DNA here is from genome assembly GCF_023864275.1 of Schistocerca cancellata. Lineage (NCBI taxonomy): Eukaryota > Metazoa > Arthropoda > Insecta > Orthoptera > Acrididae > Schistocerca > Schistocerca cancellata. Next base: position 839,019,708 of record NC_064628.1, on the reverse strand, counting down.
GAAGACATAGGAGATCCAATATTACACTTAATTTAAAAGATGGCTAGAAGACGTCAGATCGAGTAAGACAGAAGATTTAGATGACATTCCACTGGAATTTTCAAAATCACTCTAGGCGCTCAGTCCGGAGACGCGCAACTGCTACGGTCGCAGGTTCGAATCCTGCTTCGGGCATGGATGTTTGTGATGTCCTTAGGTTAGTTAGGTTTAAGTATTTCTAAGTTCTAGGGGACTGATGACCAAAGATGTTAAGTCCCGTAGTGCTCAGAGCCATTTGAACCATTTTTTTTCCAAATCACTGGCGGAAGTGCCAGTCAAACGACTATTCAGCTTGTCGTTTACAATCAAGGAGACTGGCGTCGTACCGTCAGAATTTCGGAGAAACATCATCCACGTAACTCCGAAGATAGCAAAGGCCGATAAGGACGAAAACTATCCGCAGTCAGCTTAATACGAGGACTGGAACTTCAATAGTGGCAACTATTTATTTACAGCTCATACAAAATACATACATGTTTCAAAGTTTTACTGACCTTCAAAGTAGCCAGCAGCATTGTGTATAACTCGTTGCCAGCGACCGAGCGAGGTGGCGCAGTGGTTAGCACACTGGACTCGCATTCGGGAGGACGACGGTTCAATCCCGCGTCCGGCCATCCTGATTTAGGTTTTCCGTGATTTCCCTAAATCGCTCCAAGCAAATGCCGGGATGGTTCCTTTGAATGTGCACTGCCGACATCATTCCCTAATCCGATGAGGCCGATGACATCGCTGTCTGATCTCCTCCCCCAAACAACCCAAACCCGTTGCCAGCGATGTGGAACTTAGCAGTGTCAGTTGTGTTGACAGTTCGAGCGGAGCGGTCTATTACCCGACGAATTTGCAGCAGTTCTGAAGCGAATGCCTTGAAAAGTTTCCTTTACCTTAGAAATCCAGTTGAACTCACGAGGACTTAAGCCAGGGAAGTGCAGTAGGTGGTATAGCAGCCCAATCAGTCAAACAAATCAGCAACAGCTTGCACTGTACGTGCTTTGTCATTGGCCTGCAAAATGATGATCAGGTCCTGCAGAAAGTGCCATTACTTCTGCCTCTAAGCAGGTCGTAGGTTGTGTTCCAAAAATGAACAGCTTAGAGACAGAAGTGATGATACTTTCTGCAGGACCTGACCATCATTTTGCAGGCCAATCCTCAAGCACGTACAGTGCAAGATGTTGCTGATTTGTTTGATTGATGGGGCTGCTGAGTGCTATACCATCTACTGTACTCCGCTGACTTAAGCCCTCGTGAGTTCAACTGGATTTCTAAACTGAAGGAAACACTTCGCGGCATTCACTTAAGAAATGCTACAAATTAGTCGGGCAATAGACCGCGCCGCTCGAACTGTCAACATAAGTGGCACTGCTAAAAGTATCCAACGACTTCCACATCGCTGGCAACGAGTTACACACAATGCTGGTGACTACTTTGAAGGTCAGTAAAACTTTGAAACACGTATATATTTTTTACGAGCTGTAAATAAATAGTTTCCACTATTAAAGTTCCAACCATCGTATCACATTCAACCTAGCAGCTGATAAGAATAGTATACAAAGAATGGAAAAGAAAATTGAGGATCTGTTATACGTCATTCAGTTTGCATTTAGGAAAGGTAAGGCAGCAGAGGGGCAGCTCTGGCGTTATGGTGCTAATGGAAGCAACACAGATAAAATCATAGAATTCTTAGACCTAGAAAAAGCTTTCGAAATTCTGAGAAAAATACGAGTAAGCTGTATGGAAAGACGGGTAATATACAATATGTACAAAAGGACCTAGAGGGTACAGTAAGACTGGAAGACGAAAAACGAAGTGATCGGCTTAAAATTGGTGAAAGACAAAAACAGTGTTTCCCGCTACTGTTCAATCTGTTCTTCTAAGAAGCAGTGACGGAAGTAGAAAGGTTCAACAGTGGGATTAAATTTCATGGTGAAAGGATATCAATGATATAATCCGTTGATGACATTGCTATCCTCAGTGAAAACCAAGAATATTATAGAATCTAAATTGAATGAACAGTATAATAGTACAGGCTACGGACTGAGAGTAGGAAAAAGACAAAAGTTATGAACAACAGCAGAAATGAGAATACCGAGAAGCTTAACATCAAAATTGGTGATCACGAAGTAGAGGAAGTTAAGGAATTCCGCTACCTTGGAAGCACAATAACCCATGATTGACAATGCAAGGAAGACATAAGAAACAGATTAGCATAGGCAAAGAGGGCATTCCTGACCAAGCGAAGTCTACTTATGTCTTAATCTTAGGAGGAAATTTCTGAAAATGTACTTTAGGAGCACAGCATTGTATGCCAGTGAGATGTGATGCTACACGAGAACGTTGAAAATCAGATGGACTAATAACGTAAGGAATGAGAGGATTGTCCGCAGAATCGGCGTAGAAAGGAAGACATGGAAAACACCTACAAGAAGAAGGGACAGGGTGATAGGAGATATGTTAAGACTTCAGGAAATAGCCTCCATTGCACTAGAGGGAGATGTAAAGGGTAAAAACTGTAGGGGAAGACAGAGATTGCAATACATTCAGCAAATAATTGTGATTGTAGGCTGCAGAGCTGTTCTGATATGAAGAAGCCAGCGCAGAGTAAGAATTCATGACAGGCCACATTAAAAAATTCAAAAGACTTACGAGAAGAAAGATTGAAAATAAAAGATTCCTCAGTTAGTAGAATGAACATACCCAGAGACGGGCAGGGGATGTCAAGAGCGTAAAGTATGCACAAAATAACTTGGCCTATATTTGTGCACTAGGCGCTGTAAAGAGGGCGACAACGGTAGCGATGGGGGCTGCAGGCTCCATTGTGAACGGCCACTGCACAGCAAGAGAAGTGCAGTTAGACAGCCGAGACCAGTGCACAAATATTTATCTCGCACATTTGAAAGCTACGACTAGCTACTCTGAAAATGATTGTATTAACAAATACACTCTTGGAAATGGAAAAAAGAACACATTGACACCGGTGTGTCAGACCCACCATACTTGCTCCGGACACTGCGAGAGGGCTGTACAAGCAATGATCACACGCACGGCACAGCGGACACACCAGGAACCGCGGTGTTGGCCGTCGAATGGCGCTAGCTGCGCAGCATTTGTGCACCGCCGCCGTCAGTGTCAGCCAGTTTGCCGTGGCATACGGAGCTCCATCGCAGTCTTTAACACTGGTAGCATGCCGCGACAGCGTGGACGTGAACCGTATGTGCAGTTGACGGACTTTGAGCGAGGGCGTATAGTGGGCATGCAGGAGGCCGGGTGAACGTACCGCCGAATTGCTCAACACGTGGGGCGTGAGGTCTCCACAGTACATCGATGTTGCCGCCAGTGGTCGGCGGAAGGTGCACGTGCCCTCGACCTGGGACCGGACCGCAGCGACGCACGGATGCACGCCAAGACCGTAGGATCCTACGCAGTGCCGTAGGGGACCGCACCGCCACTTCCCAGCAAATTAGGGACACTGTTGCTCCTGGGGTATCGGCGAGGACCATTCGCAACCGTCTCCATGAAGCTGGGCTACGGTCCCGCACACCGTTAGGCCGTCTTCCGCTCACGCCCCAACATCGTGCAGCCCGCCTCCAGTGGTGTCGCGACAGGCGTGAATGGAGGGACGAATGGAGACGTGTCGTCTTCAGCGATGAGAGTCGCTTCTGCCTTGGTGCCAATGATGGTCGTATGCGTGTTTGGCGCCGTGCAGGTGAGCGCCACAATCAGGACTGCGTACGACCGAGGCACACAGGGCCAACACCCGGCATCATGGTGTGGGGAGCGATCTCCTACACTGGCCGTACACCACTGGTGATCGTCGAGGGGACACTGAATAGTGCACGATACATCCAAACCGTCATCGAACCCATCATTCTACCATTCCTAGACCGGCAAGGGAACTTGCTGTTCCAACAGCACAATGCACGTCCGCATGTATCCCGTGCCACCCAACGTGCTCTAGAAGGTGTAAGTCAACTACCCTGGCCAGCAAGATCTCCGGATCTGTCCCCCATTGAGCATGTTTGGGACTGGATGAAGCGTCGTCTCACGCGGTCTGCACGTCCAGCACGAACGCTGGTCCAACTGAGGCGCCAGGTGGAAATGGCATGGCAAGCCGTTCCTCAGGACTACATCCAGCATCTCTACGATCGTCTCCATGGGAGAATAGCAGCCTGCATTGCTGCGAAAGGTGGATATACACTGTACTAGTGCCGACATTGTGCATGCTCTATTGCCTGTGTCTATGTGCCTGTGGTTCTGTCAGTGTGATCATGTGATGTATCTGACCCCAGGAATGTGTCAATAAAGTTTCCCCTTCCTGGGACAATGAATTCACGGTGTTCTTATTTCAATTTCCAGGAGTGTATATACATTCAAAGCCAGTAGTTTCTCACTTGACTGCTGAAACACAAATAATCGTTCAAACAACGGATCGACCAAAGCAAAACAAGCCATAAGAAATCCCATAAAACAAAAAAGTGTAAGACGTGTATCACAGTGGAAACATCGTGCACATTACTATACGTGTAAAATAAAGAACATGTGTCACATTGAAATTATGTGTCATTTTCCTGACATCTGTGGTTAGTGTTATCTAAAGTTGTGCGACTGGAATAGCTAGCAGTTCCTGCGAGCCTCACAAGCACATTTTTTAATGAGATACCACTTCCTCGTATGTCTCCTCCAGTAATATTTTAATGGCACAGCATTCAATCACACGTGTGTATTTATGAACTATTCCTGCACCTACAGTCCACGAAAACTGTGGTGCCATTCTCTGTAGTAAAGAGATAACAACGAGAATGCTCCAAGTGTGTGAATCAACATGCAACAGTCAACTGTGCCAGCCGCCCTTTCTGAACAGCAGGATGAAGTCGATCAGAGCTCAGGACGAGAATGCGTTTCTGTACCGGTGCCACGTTACTTTGCGCGAGCGCTAACTTGCTTCTGAGAGGGTGGAGGTGGAAACACAGAAGAGAACTGCGCTCTTTCAGATTGATTATATTACAAAATCAATGTCTTGGTCACACATTACTTTATTAAAAACGGTTATAAGTTCAGCTTTGTAGTTGTCATTAGACCTGACGATTCCTGTAATGACATCTACGTCCATAGTCAATATTTAAACTGAGAATATTGTCCTTTTCACTAATTTATAACTTACCAAAAAATTAAAAAAAAAGAAAAAATTAATAACATAAAAGAAATATTAACACACGCTATCCCCAACACCTACCGTCCTCAGTCAGCACTCCAACACTCCACTGTTACCCACCACAGCTCCCATCATCTCTCAGTCAGCCATACAGCAAGTGAGCAAGGCCATGCGCAGTCTGACACAGGACGGCTTGTGTGTAGTGAAATGCTTAAACGTGTCCTGTCAAATCTAAACCTGCATTGTGTACGTCTGACACCTACAGGAGAATACATGAGTGATGAGTACAAAAAATGATGCAACTGAAAAATCACAAGGCTATATTTGTAAATACTCGGATAATTTATACGAGCTTGCAAGGTTCACTGTAGATCTCCTAAAAAATATATATATGACTAAATAAATTTCCTTCATGCTACAGATCACCGATTATACCTATTATGAATATAAACGAGTTTTGTAGGCACAAACAAAAGATTCAGTCGTAAAACATGGAATTTTTATTATCTACATGATAAAGTATCAACTGAGCGAGGATGGCCGCAAGGTTTAAAAATAATGTCAATATAACTGTTAGTGTGAATCAACTTTAATAAGAAGGAAAATCACGTCTGTGTCTGGTGGTTCGGTAGTTTTGTGATTCCTGATGTAAGGAAAACTACCATTCTCCACCCCAAGCGGGAGTTTTTCCGCTATCGAGATGGTGGGAAACTGACAACTTGGAGCTATAATTCTCCCAAGAAACTCACTAAAACCATGACTGTAACAGTACTATCATCGTTCAGCATTACGTAGAAGATTGAATCAACTTGAATAGGGAACAACTACATAAAAACTAAGAAGACCAACGAACAATTAGTGGTCTTGATAGTTATCGGTTTTATTTAGATATATCTAAAGAAGAAGAAAACAATCAGAAACATAGAAGTATAGACATGTGGATGATAAAAGTAGTCGATGTTGGAAAAGAAAAGGTCTGCGGAATGTCGGAACACAATTAAATTGATGATCTAAATCAATATGACCAATTGCTTAGTAACATATTAGTCCATCTTTGGAACGCAATTTAGTAGCGATTCTGCGTCGCTTGGATTCGACAGGTCCGTGTTAGGTTTCCGGAGAAATGTGGAACCTGAAGTCTAGGCACAGGTCAAGCAGTTCCCGTCAATTACGGACGGGTTGTCTGTGGTCGTGAAGCTGTCTCACGATCGCGCCCCTGATGTGTTTGATAGGATTCATTTTTTTTTTTAATTTGGTGGTCAAGATATCAACGTGAGTTCTCTGATTCTCAAATCACTGTAGCAGTATTCCACTCCCGTGATACGGACAGTTTTGCTCTTAGAAGATAGCATCGCCCTCAGGGAAGACATAAAGCGCTATGGGATGGAGTCACAGCTCTCTATGGCAGATCCCATGGAGGCCCAGATGAATATCCCATGCAGCATTCGTAACTTTCGCAAACACTATAAGACAACGCTGCACTAATCAAGGTAAGTGATGACCTTAAATATGCCATGGACACTCGCGAGGCCACAATATTGACTCTACTAGGTTTCAGCTTTGATCCTGCCATTTCGACATACTGCTCAGAAAAATGCGATGGCTAAATTTCTCATACGGTGCCCTGAAGTGGTTTGAAACCTACTTGTAAAACAGCCAATAAGGTTTTCTCTGTGGGAATGAAAAATCGTCCTGGAAATATGTTGTTTCAGGAGTGCCAAAAGAGTCAGTCTTATGCCCACTTTTGTGTTCATTATGTGTCAGTGTGGCTTCATCGGTTCCGTCTCCCTGTAAATATCATTTCTATGTCGATGATCTCCAGCTCTAACTGCCAGACTTGAATAAATATAGAATTCTGCAATCAATTGCCTCCCATTCAACGTGAATTCATATCCCAAAAGAGCATCAGAAAGAAATGAAGACATTGGGTGTAGTTTTGGATGAGAATTTAGATGGGGCAGCGAATGCTGTCGCCATATTCCAGAAGACTTGCGCTTGCCTTTATGCCCTCAAAAAGTTTCAGAATGTATTTCCACAAGATGCCAAATGCAAACTCGTGCATCACTCGTTCCACCGAACCTGCATTAGTGCCATGTGACTGAACACGTCACTAGCAGGGAAACAGGGTTAGAACAGACTTGTGTACGTTACATCTCCAACATTCGTCAATATGACAACGTCAGTACTTCATACACCCACTTTGGGTGGTTGCGGCCAGAAAAGTTACGGGACTACCACACGCTATGTCTACTTCAATCGCTCCTTTCTCTATGAATCATGCCACCATCTACGCCCTTATAGTCTTTAACTGCGTGTTGTAACAGTTTTCTTTACCTCCCTCGTCCATTCCGTTCTCCACGCCCATTGCTGCTAGCACTTATAATTAAAATCCCACCTTATTGCAAGCTTTGCTGTTTCCAAAAGTCTCGGTGCCGGTAACGATCTACCTTTACCAAAGTGGCTTATGTGATTGCATTTCTACATTTTCGGCCCGCATCGTCTCTACAATGATTCCCCATTTGCCTCTGTCTCACTTATATACTTTCCTTGAAGCATCGCGTGCTCACAAGGCCTCCAAGTGGCATTCAGTCTCGCTGAAGGTAGCGATTATAATATTTGCTTCGTCAGAGCACATTTCACGATCATAGTGTACATTGGTTGATTGTATCCGGATTTCTTAACCAATTATTGACAATAAACCTTCACTACAAATCTGAGCTCAATTGTAAACTTTGGCTTAGGAATTTGCAACAACTGATATACGATATACGATTATTCCTTCTTTTGAGCATATCGTCTTTGATCAACTGTGTGTCATCCGACAAACGTACACATGGAGGAAAGTATCAACATTGCGCTGCAGCATGCATTCAATCGACGTGATGTTCAAGCCAATGTAAGCACCAGTTAAAGCTCGCACTCTGCGTGAATTATATGGAGATTCTGCTGTTCCCACATTTATTTTCCACATACTCGTGCGACATTCATTTGAGATGCAACTGGTGTAGTTTTGGTTGAGGTCATCTCGTCCACGCTAGCAGATATACTTCCTCCAAGTCTTCCACCACGACGATCACATCTTCCAGCAGTATAACTGTCTGTGTCAAAAGGTCAGGATCATGCTACAATGGTCTGAGGTGCATGACAGCGAACTTTCCTTGTTTCGACCACGAAATTCGCCTGATGTGAGTCGGATGGAACACATCTGGGACGCTGTCTGGTGCCTACTCCGAGTCCAAAAATCAACAACCCATAATTTAAGCTAATTCAGTTCCATTTTATGTCGCATGCCTCCCGAAACCTTACAATAGTTAATCGAATCCATTCCACGTAGACACGTTGCAGTACTGCATGTACAGCGAACCAACAAGTTGTCAAGCAGGTGTCCATAATGTTTTGGTTCATTAAACAGAGGTTGGCTTGTAGACCTTTCTAGTCCTTCAAGAGACAACACACAAAAAGAATTTAACGGAACATTCCCTCACAGTTACGTAGACTTCACATTCTTGTAGTTGGAAAGCGAGTAGGTTGTGCCTGGATGTTAGGCAACACACAATTCTGTACTGTTTTCCGTGTAGTCTGATATCACGGTTACTGTCGGTTCTGTGCGCTAATGGTACCTGAAACATGTTCCGGCTCATATGCAGTTATCTAATTGCTTATTAAATGAGAGCGGTGCGGGATGGACAGAAGTAGAACTCACAGCGAGGTGTTAAAAGGCATGGGATACTTCTTAATATCGTGTCTGACGTCCTTTTTCCCGGAGTAGCGCAGCTACTCGGCGTCACATGGACTCGTAAAAAGTCATCGGAAATCCCCTGCAGAAATATTGAGCCATGCTGACTTTATAGCTGTCCCTAAATGCGAAAGCGTTGCCGTACATAATTTTGTGCACGAACTGACCTTTTTTATGACCCATAAATGTTGGATGGGTGGCCAAATCATTCTCTCGAATTGTCCAAATGCTCTTCAAAAAAATCGTGAATAGCTGCGGTCCGTTGACATGGCGCACTGTCATCGAAAAAAATTCCGCCGTTGTTTGGGAACGTGAAGTCTATGAATAACTGCAGATGGTCTCCAAATAGCCGAACATAAACATTCCCAGTCAATTATTGATTCAGTCGGACCAGAAGACCCAGTCCATTCCATGTAAACACAGCCCGCTCCGTTATGGAGCCATCACCAGCCTGCACAGTGCTTTGTTTACAAATGCGCCACACTCGAGCCCTGCCATCGGCTCTTACCAATTGAAATCAGGACTCGTCTTACCAGGGCACGGTTTTTCAGTCCAACTGAAATGGCCTCGAGCAGAGGAGAGGCATCGCAGGCGATGTGGTGCTGTTAGCAAATTGGTTCAAATGGCTCTGAGCACTATGGGACTTAACTTCTGAGGTCATCAGTCCCCTAGAACTTAGAACTACTTAAACCTAACTAACCTAAGGACATCACACACATCCATTCCCGAGGCAGGATTCGAACCTGCGACCGTAGCGAGTTAGCAAAGGCAGTCGGGTCGGCAGCCTGGAGCCATAACCCATTAAGATCAAATTTTGCCTAAAATGTCCTAACGGATACTTTCTTCGTAGGTTCCACCTTGATTTCAGTGATTATTTCACGTAGTGTTGTTTGTCTGTTAGCACTGCTGGTCTCGTTAAGTGAAGGCTGTCGGCCATTGCGTTATCCGTAGTGAGAGGTAATTCCCGAAATTTTGTATTCTCGTCACACTCTTGACACGATGGATAGCAGGATATTGAAGTTCCTACCAATTTCCAAAACGGAATGTCCCTTCCGTCTAGCTCAAACTACCATTCCACATTCAAAGTCTGTTATTTCCAGTCGTGTGGATATAATCACGTCGGAAACTTTGTCACATGAATCACCTGCGTACAATTTACAGTTCCGCCAATACACTGCCCTGTTGTACCTTGGGTACTCGATACGATCGACATCTGTATGTGTGTATATGGCTATTCCGTGGTCCGCCCCCAGTAGCTGAATGGTCAGCGCGACAGAATGTCCAACCTAAGGGCCCGGAGTCGATTCCCGACTGGGAGATTTTCTCAGCTCAGGGACTGGCTGTTGTGTTGTAATCATCTTCATTTCATCCCCATCGACGCACAAGTCGCCGAAGTGTCGTCAAATCGAAAGACTTGCACCCAGCGAACGGTCTACCCGACAGGAGGCCCTAGCCACACGGCTATTCCGTGACTTTTGTACCTCAGTGTAAAGCAACATGACGCAGAACACTAATGCTTTTTTTTCAGATTTCCGTCACAACGGTTCCCTCTATCATGTGTGCGTATAATGCCCTGTAGACGAGGGTTGTTATAAACCTGTTTTCTGCAGATCTTTCACTCTACCTCTTTATGTAATTAAAAGTAACCTGGCCTGTTCCTGACGTCTGCACAACTACCACCAGCGGGAAACCAGCATAGTCTATCTAGCACATCCTACTCCGCTTACAGAGAAAGTTGACAGCTGTGTTGTTAGCTTGTTTGAATAACTGAATTGGCAGTTTGGGGGCTGAATAAAACAATCTAGATGGTTAAGCCCTGGAGGCATATAATACAGGACTATATCTTTAGTGGAAATAGATCATTCTTTCTGGAGACAACCGTGCAAGGCACATGTTTTGCATTATCTGTACCGGTTCGTAACTATATGGATGAGTTATTGAAAAAATTCCCATTTTTGAGACATCTGTATTAGTTCATCACTGTATAAATCAGGGCCGGCCAGAAATTGTGCAAGCGTGCGGTGCTGCTGCACATGTGCAACTTCCGGGTCACAGCGTGCACGCCGCAGCCGTCAACGTTCATGTAGTGCATGTTTCTACGCACAGATGTCGCTTTATCCACCTGCTGGGATACTCTGTACCGGCGCATTCTAGTGCTCTTTCCACAGCTTGCAAGACACCCATGGGAAGGTATTTCGTGTATTAAACATTTAAAATACTGTCACAGTCTACTCATTGGGACGTCTACTTTTATGTTAACAGTTTAACCCAGTAAGACAAGTAATACAGTTAACAACCGTGGGTTTTTATTAAGGCAGCCTGACTGACGGCAGGTAAATATGCGTAATGATTTTGATCTAGTATTTAAGAAAGAGAGCACTTGCCAACTTCCAACGAACCTTATTCATGATTTCAAATAACATTAAACTAATGCAATGTTTCCTATAACTAATTCTCGGTGCCCTCAGTTACACCCACATAATTTATGTCTCACTGAACAGAATAACCGCAGACCTCTCGATGATCAGTCTGAAATCTGCATAATAACCGACAATTAGATGAATGTTATGTTTTATCGACTTCAGCTGAGCGTAGCCCTTCACACATTAAAAAAAAATCTTTAAATTTAAGTATACATTGGAACAATCGATTTAATGACCAACTTTCCTGATAATAATGTAACATGGGGCAGAATGAGGGAATAATGCACAGTTAGTAAACAATAATTTTTAATTATGAAAGGAATAAATCCAAACACGTTTATCACTGGTCATGAGAGTTGATATTCGAGTTGATGTGTCTCATCCATTTTCTTAAGGACATTTAATTTTGCTTGCCGTTCTTCACTGTTGAGTGCACTACATTCGTCTTTGTGATATTTATTGTAGTGTCTTTCAATTGAAAACTTACGCTGGCTGCCTATTATTCGGCGGCACAGCAAACGTTGTGAGTTTTCACCAACGGATACAAAAAAGAATTGTAGTTCCCTGTCATTTTTAAGCGACTGAGAACATAGATCTCCCGTACTTTGCTTTTTCACAGTACCTGGCATTTCTCAGTACTTCTCTGTTAAGGTTACGGTTACCAGGGGTAAACGAGACGGTATGTTGCGCTCTTGCTTGCACCACATAAACAGGGAAGTCGATCCGCCGCCATTCATTTAGGACACATGTCTAATAACAGATGTCGCTGTCGCACACGTGCGCACATGTGCAGCACTTCCGCACGTCTGCACACTGTGCAGCGTTTGGCCGGCCCTGGTATAAATGAATGATTGAAAACAGTAGATTCATCTGACAAAGATAATGCAACCCCTTGGGTTTAACTAAAAGCCCAAAACCTTTGAAGTATTGATAGAATTTTGGCTGCCTCCACAGGACAAATGAATTCCACTCCTGAACAGCATTTAAATTTTGTTCGGCACATGGTCACAGCTCACTGAACTTACCCTTGTAAATTTAAAAAAATAAATAAATATAAAAAAAAACAATAAAATAAATTGGTTCGTGTAGGAAACTGCAGCAGAGGAAGAATTTCACAGTCAAACTTGTGGTGTCTGACGTAGGCATTCTCTGATAATGGTGAGTGTGGAGATTCTACTGTGATTACGGGAACATCATGTGTGAGGCAGAAATTAACTTGCGCGCATCACTATATCTACATAAGGAAATACGCTAGAGGACACTGATCGTGATCTTGCCAACCAGCAATGGAAATAGCATCACATCAACCACACATGAATCCGTTGGCCAAATTCAATGGACGATACAGAAATTCAGTCTCTTTCAGATAAATGTCAAGAGAAAACATTAAGAAAATTCCGTGAGCTCTACGTTTCCTATCTTACACGAAGGGTGGAGTAAAAAGAAAGTTCCGGTTCACACAGTCACTGAACGCACCAAAAGCGAGAGTATCACAAACCGTAAAATTTGAAGACTATTCTCATAAACTATTGTCTATAACAAAGAATTTATTCTGATTTGCATTTCGGAGAGGTTAGTTGGATATGATGCAGGTAAAAGTAAATGTCGTGTGACTAGGGCCTCCCGTGGGGCAGACAGTTCGCCTGGTGCAAGTCTTTCGATTTTCTGCTACTTCGGCGACTTGCGCGTCGGTGGGGATGAAATAATGATGATTAGGGCAACCCAACATCCAGTCCCTGAGCGGAGAAAATCTCCGACCCAGCCGGGAATCGAACTCGGGCCCTTAGCATCGATATTCTTTCGCGGTGACCACTTAGCTACCGGGGGCGGGCGTAGTGCAGCTAAAAGAAAGTAAAGTCGTATGGCACGAAGACTCCCAGGGACAGGTTCAGGCACCCAACTGGAAACATTTTTCTCCATTTGGCACAATATGGTATCTTACTTTCTAGTGTTGTGAGAGTTTTTGTTCAAGTGCATCTGATAAGTGCAGATGGGTGTAATGGGTGGTACGTTTGTGTTGGATGATAATGAGGGAAGGGGAGGGTGGAAACCGATGCCGGCTCATAGCCTGCTCCCCTCGGTTAGCACCAAGTGGGCCGCCATCCGACGGACGGATCTCCATCAACAGTCTTAGACGCCCGCACTCCATGAGACAATGCGGAGAAATTCTGAATTTCATCCAGGTCACTGGAGTGAAGTCTGTTGTTCAGGAACGTAATGACACCACACCTAAGCCCCTTTGCCAGAAAGGTGAAGGGAAAACAGCCAACAGCACGTGGAGTACCGTGCAGTTACCATCCAAGTACTTGCAACGGCGCGGTTATTTGTGTTTCGTCCACCAGAAAACAGTTCCACTCACCTTACGTGGATTCCTTCTCTAGCAGTCCTGTCCACCCACATTCCCTATTAGAAAAATGCGTAATATTCGTCAGCTAGAAAAAGCTGTACCGGAAACTAGCCGCACTACACATATCTACAAGTCCTATCAAAATGTTTTTCAGTATCAGGTCAGCTGACCGATTAATTGAAAGGTAGTCTGCGAGTAAAAACTTCAATACATTATGATTTGTTTGATAAGAAAAACACCTCCAAGCCCATGCTAATCTCAAGTTATAATTTCGTCATTCACACGCAATCACAGTCACTCGTAACAGCCAGCTTATGGTAAGTAACTAAACCCTTTACCAAAAGGATTAACAAGCAGATTGTCTGTGACAGAATGCTCGCCCAAGTATTACACAATTTGACCACCACGAATGTTGAATTTATTGTCACGCCTTGTATAGCACGCCTCGCAGAATTTGGTTATTCAAAAGACCCAGTTCACATATTAAAATCGGAATTTCACACGTTCGTCTTTTTCATAGGTACCCGTCGACTATGAGACACTTCACTGTCAATTTTCAACCATTATTCCATAAAATTTTCACATCTATTCAGAATTCCTTACACCGCTTCCAGACATGCTGATGGCTGAGCTCCGAAATGAGTCTTTAGACTTTACAAAGCAATTCTTTAGCCACTAAATACGCGCTAACATGCGGCCCTTTGATTGGTTGGTATACATTGTAAGTAATCCAATATTCGTATAAAACCGCGCAATTCCCCCTCTTTTACTTTTGAACAGTCGCAACTTAATAGCTTTTATGAACAATTTATCAAAAGAACAGATTCGTATAATCCACAAATATCAAAATAACTCCCTCTTTAAATAAAAAATTATGATAAAATTATCGTTTTCCCAGTCCGATAAACTGGCTAGTTATACTTACTCTCTCAGTGCACAGTTCTCACTCTAACGTCTGTTCAGTTAATGGACATAACAATATTCATTTATTTAATACTTCGCATTCACCCCGTCATTGACACTAATAACTAAACAAATTAGAAATAATTAACGGAAGTCGCAATAATTGCAATAAATACAGTTTTGTTCCCCTAATATACAGTTTTAAGAATCTGAGAATTCCATAGTGGCTAAGATGCTGACACCTTTCGGCCACAGCCCAAACTAATTGCCGATAGTTATTAGATCAGAGCGCACCTGTCACCTGATACCCACCACTCATTGTCTGAAGCTGTCTGCCTGCTACTGTCTTTTTCTCACATAGGCGCGGTATAAGGCGGTATGCCTCATACTGTCCGCCACTGACATGGATTAAATTCGGTGATCTGACAAGAATCGGTTTATTCAACGAGGCAAGGCCATTAGCCTTGATTTAGCTGTAGCTGGGCACATATCTTATTGATACCCCTGCCCATGTGCCCGCCTCGTGTAAACCGATTCACAGAATTTACGCGTCCTTATTCCACGTAAAATTACGATCAGTATGAAAAGATACATAAACGGAAATTCGCGAGAAGCTTTGGCATGAAGTAGTCAAATATTAATGAAAGCAAAAAAGAACTGTAACAATGCGTCCTTCCTCCTCATCACTGTGACAGTCTCCCAACCGAAAGCACTATTTCTTCGCGCTACCGTCATCTTCCCAGCGGTTGCGCAAAAAACTCCTGAAGATACTACTGTCGCCCAAACATGTGTCAACTCAAGGATCTCTGACGACTAGGCAACGACTATCGGGTGTGTCACTGGAGATGACATTCGCTAACAAATTTTTGCGGAGAGCAATTTTTTTTATCAGAATACTGACACAAGACAAATAACGATAACAGCTATCAGGTGAAGGAAGTGGTATTTTTCTGGGAGGTCTTTATTATTCTACAGCGGCGATAACTGCTCAGGCGAGATAGCCGATACGCTTCGAGTGGAAGACTTGGAGACGCTCTCCAGTGAGCGAGCAAAATGTGTGCTACAGCCTTGGTCCTGAGATGCGCTTGTCCCAATAATAAATCGGCCACGACGCTCACAACAGTCATTTTCTTTATTATTATTATTATTGAAGACATCAGTAAGCAATGTTCAGATACCTGCGTCCAGTCCGGCTCTGCTTTGTTTACACTAGGAACTCCGCTCGTGTATCTTCACTTAGCTTATGACTAATTGACTTCTATCTTGGTTATGATTTGGTTTTTCTCAATTCAGCCTATGAATTTCTCTCTCTCTCTCTCTCTCTCTCTCTCTCTCTTAAAAAAGTTCTGACGCTTGACTGTTAACTGTTTATTTATTTTAACACAATGGCGATTTCAACTTTAAAGCCATTCTCAAGTGCACGTTGAAATGAAAAACAATAAAGAGTATATACCATACAGTGAAGCTTTTGCTTTTAATCATTAATCTTCTGACTGATTTCATGCGGCCCTCCACGAATTCCTCTCCTGTGTCAACCTCTTCATCTTGCAACCTACGTCCTCAGTTATTTGCTGGATGTATTCCAATCTCTGTCTTCCTCTACAGTTTTTGCCCTCTACAGCTCCCTCTAGTACGATGGAAGTCATTCCCTCATGTCTTAACAGATGTCCTGCCATCCTGTCCCTTCTCCTTATCAGTATTTTCCACATGTTCCTTTCCTCTCCGTTTCTGCGTAGAACGTCCTCATTCCTCACCTTTTCAGTCCACCTAATTTTCAACATTCGTCTGTAGCATCATATCTCAAATACTTAGATTCTCTTCTGTTCCGCTTTTCCCTCAGTCCATGTTTCACTACCATACAATGCTGGACTGCAAAAGTACATCCTCAGAAATTTCTCCCTCACATTAAAACCTTTGTTTGATACTAGTAGACTTCTCTTGGCTAGCAAGGCACCTTTTTGCCAGTGCTAGTCACTTTTGATGTTCTCTTTGCTTCGTCTATCGTTGGTTATTTGTTGCCTAAGTAGTAAAACTCCTTAACTTCATCTACTTCATGACCATCAATCCTAATGTTACGTTTCTCGCTGTTCTCATTTCTCAACCTTCTCATTACTTTCGTCTGTTTTCGATTTACGCTCAATCCATATTCTATACTCATTAGACTCTTCACTCTATTCCATGCATCCTGTAATTCTTCTTCACTCTCACTCAGGATAGCAATGTCAGCAGCGAACTAATCAGTGACATCCTTTCACTTTGAATTTTAATTCCACTCTTGAATCTTTCTTTTACGACCGTTATTGCTTCTTCAGTGTACAGATTAAACAGTAGGAGTGAAAGACTACATCCCTGTCTGACACCCTTTTTAATCCGACCACTTCGTTATTGGTCTTCCATTCTTATTATTCCCTCTTGGCTCTTGTACATATTCAGTATTACCCGTCCCGCCCTATAGCTTATCCGTATCTTTCTCAAAATTTCGAACATCTTCTAACATCTGACATTGCAGAACGCTTTTTCCAGATCGACGAATACTATGAATGTGTCATTTGTCTTCCTTTCCTTCCATTATCAACCGCAACGTCAGAATTGCCTCTCTGGTGCCTTAACTTTCTTAAAGCCAAAGTGGTCGTCATCTAACACATCCTTAATTTTCTTTTCCCTTATTCTGTATGGTATTCTTGGCAGCAAATTGGATGCATGAGTTGTTAAAGTGATTGTCTGATAATTGTCTCACTTCTCAGCTCTTGCAGTCCTCGGCATTGTATGCATGATATTTTTCCGAAAGTCGGATGGTATATCGCCAATCTCATACAGTTTCACACCAACGTGAATAGTCGTTTTGTTGCCACTTCCCCCAAAGATTTTAGAAATTCTGATGGAATGTTATCTATTCCTTCTGCCTTATTAGATCTTAATTCTTCCAATGCCCTTTTAAATTCTCATTCTAATACCGGATCCCTTATCTCCTGCCTATCGACTCCTGCTTCTTCAATCACATCAGGAAGTCTTCGCCCTCATTGGGGCTTTCTACTTACCCGCTCTCTCCTCCGCATTTGACAGTGGAGTTGCCATTGCACTCTTAATGTTACCACCTCTCTCCTCTGCCTTTAACAGCCGAATTGCTATTTCAGTCTTAATGTTGCCACCCTTGCTTTTAATTTCACTGAAGGTTGTCTTGACTTTCCTGTACGCTGAGTCATTTCTTCCGACGGTCATTTGTTTTTCGATTTCTTCACATTTTTCATGCAACCATTTCGTCTTAGCTTCCCTACGCTTCATGTTTATTTCATTCCTAAGCGATTCGTGTTTCTGTATTCCTGAGTTTCCCTGAACGTTTTTGTACTTCCTTCCTTCATCGATCAACTGAAGTATTTCTTGTGTTACTCATGGGTTCTTCGCAGTTCCCACCTTTGTAACTATGTTTTTCTTTCCAGTTTCTGTGATTATCCTTTTTTCTTTTGAGTCAACCATTCCTCTTCAACTGAACTGCCTACTGAGGTATTCCTTATCGCAGTATCCATAGCATTAGAGAACTTCAAGCGTACTTCTTCATTCCTTAGTATTTCCGTATCCAGCTTCTTTGCGAACTAATTATTTCTGACTCGTCTCTTAAACTTCAGCCTACTCTTCACAACTACTAAATGGTGACCTGAGACTAATCTGCTCCTGGGTACGTTTTATTATCCAATATCTGATTTCGGAATCTCCTCCTGACTATGAGGTAATCTAATTGAAATCGTCCCGTATGTCCCGGTTTTTCCAAGTATACTTACCGAGCGAGGTGACGCAGTGGGTAGCACTCGTTCGGAAGGACGAAGGTTCAAACCCATGTCCGGCCATCCTGATTTAGGTTTTCCGTCATTTCCCTATATCGCTTCACGGAAATGCTAGCATCGTACCTTTGGAATGGCAAGGACGACTTCCTTCCACATCCTTCCCTAATCCGATGGGACCGATGACCTCGCTGTTTGGTCCCCTCTATCGAATCAACCGACGAAACCAACCACATATACCTCCTACTCTTGTGATTCTTCATCAACGTATTTGCTATTGCTAGCTGATATTTATTGCTGAACTCAATTAGTCTTTCTCCTCTCTCATTCATAACACCAAGCCCATATTCTCTCGTAACGCTTTCTCCTGCTCATTCCCCTAAAACCGCATCCCAGTCCCCCATGACTATTAGATTTTCGTCTCGCTTTATGTATTGATTTACCCGTTCAGTATCCTAACATACTTTACCTCTTCATCTTCAGCTTGCGACGTCGACATGTATATCTGAACTATTGTTGTCGATGTTGGTTTGATGTCGATTCTGATGAGAACAATCCTGTCACTGAACTACCCTACCTTCGTATTTGTAACTAATCCTACTGCCGTTATACTACTGTTGTTGATATTACACTATATCATCTGGACACAAATCCTTATCTTCTTTACTCTTGACTTCACTGACCCCTACTATACCTAGATTGAGTTTTGCATTTTTCTTTTCAGATTTTCTATCTTCCCTACCACGTTCAAACTTCTGAGATCCCATGCCCTGACACCTAGAATGTTATAGTTTCATTGGTTATTCAGTCCTTTTTTCATGATCACATCCCCTTTGGCAGTCCCCTCCCGGAGAGCCGAATGGGGAACTATGCCGGTATCTTTTGCCAATGGCCGTGCCGAGTGGCCGCGCGGTTTGAGGCGCCATGTCACGGAATGAGTGGTCCCTCCCGCCGGAGGCTCGAGTCCTCCCTCACATGGGTGTGTGTGTCGTGCTTAGCATGAGTTAGTTTAAGTAGTGTGTAAGTCTAGGGACCGATGACCTCAGCAGTTTAATCCCTTAGGAATTCACACACATTTGAACAGTTTTATTTTCAGTGGAGATATCATCATGACTCTTTTTCAATTACAGGTCAGATGTTCTGTAGATACACATTATGAGTCTGGAAGGCAGTAGTTTCCATTGCTTTCAGCGTCCTCATGCTGTTGATCATTGCTGTTCTTCCTCTTATGCCAGAAGTCTTCGGTTGCCAAAGCTGACGATCTTTATTCAAAATCCGAGTGGTGGTGGAGTTCGAACTCGGGACCGAGGACGTTTTGATTAGTGAGCAGAGACGCTATCCCTAGACCACAGCCAATATATTCCTGTGATCCACATTCGTCATTTCTGTTCATCAACTGAATTTAACATAACAAAGTGGCACCACTGTGTGAGCTACGTGAGCTTTACTTTACCAGAGTTATTACCAGGAAAGAAAGGTAGATATTTATTTAGCTAAATGGTTAACAGGTCCTTGTAAAACAGGTTCATAACAGCCTCTTACAGATATATGTTCTAATACTCCATACTCAAAGTGCAAAAAGAATCATTTTAGAATAACAATAAAATTCCGTTCTCACAACGATCGCGTGGCTGCAATATTATAAAATCATTATTCATTGATTCATGGACACTTATATAAAGTATGTCACACCCGTGCAACAACTTGCACGACCCACGTGAAACGGCAGAACTGCCCCAAAACTCCGAAACTGAATGAGCCACAACACCTCAATGACGTTCTCTGCACATTCCTAAAATACCGAAGTTCCCACAATAGAACACGATTGTTCAGTACAAGGCTTGGGGGACAAAGGGGGGAGGGGGGGAGGTGGCAAGGGAAGGGGTTAGCGACAGAGTGTCAGCATTGTGGGGATGGGGGAAGTAGAAGACACTTGAGGGCTGGTGGGAAGTTTTGGGGTGGCTACGAGACTGAACAGATTTCACTGCTTGTACATACATATTATGTATGTTTGATGTGTACTCATATGACTATTAGTCTGCAAGACAATAAATATGTTTTGTTGACTGTGACATGTCACAGTCCGGTCAGACATATTTTAACATGCGAGTATATTTTCGAATACGCAATAACCGTTTGTTCCTAAGTCCTGTACTGTATGACTTGTAAGCTTTATTAATTTTCAGTCAGACATGTACTTGAGAATGGCTATAAAGTCGAAATCTTGATCGTGTGAAATAATAAATATTTAACAGTCAAACGGCGGAAATTTCTTTCAAACAATTTTATGTGGCTGTAGTCTCCCACGAAGAAAAGCTCATTCACCCCATGAATATTTCTCTAGCAACTACCGCATGTATTGATTGTCTTTCTTCCGCTGCTACTTCCGTGCTTACCAACATTCGTAGCTCCGCTGCCTTCATAGTGTTCCGAACTTGTTTCTGCCGAGCACGATAGGAAAGGGACTACGACCTGGAAGATGCAGCAGCCAATGGACTGGCAATTTACCCACTGTTGCACATCCTCAGACTATCGCTATCTGGTATGACCTTGCTGCTGAGATACAGAGTCATTCATCATTGGCAGGAGGAACGACTAGAAATGAGAGAGCACAAGCTGCTGTCGATGAACTCTCAGCAGTTGCAGAGGCCAAATCAGCTGCACCTCACTCTGGCTTGTGCACTGGCATTTTTATATGGTTTGCACCTCGATTTTTGGCAAATTTTCGGAAGCAACATTAATTTGAAACTTCCTGGCATATTAAAACTGTGGGCCACAACGCGACTCGACCCTAGACCTTCGCCTTTCGTGGATAAGTGCTCTACCGACTCAGCTGTTCAGGACCTGCCCCCACAGCTTAACTTCCAACAGTACCTCAACCAGCCGGCCGCTGTGGCCGAGCGGTTCTAGGCGCTTCAGTCCGGAACCGCGCGACCGCTACTGTCGCAGGTTCGAATCCTGCCTCGGGCATGGGTATGTGTGATGTCCTTAGGTTAGTTAGGGTTAAGTAGTTCTAAGTTCTAGGGGACTGATGACCTCAGATGTTAAGTCCCATAGTGCTCAGAGACATTTGAACCATTTTTGAGTACCTCAACCTCATCTTCTACTTAATATTTCCGCCGCAGGCGGTTCCTAATGTAAAAGCCCAGGTGTAAAATGAACAAAAGTTTATATGAATTGAGAAATCACTATTCGAATCAAGTGTTGAAAAGTCATGAACAAAATAAGCTCTTCTGTGTGAACCCAAATTGTCAACAAACAATGTTCTTCAGTTAAAGTTCTTAGCTATCTTATTTTAAAATTTAAAACGAATTGTAAATTAAACTAGTTGAACACAGGGTGAGGAAAAGAAAAGAATTCTAAATTAAAGTTCTTGACGCACTACAGATATAAACCAAGTCCGATCAGAAGCTCTAGCCAGCCGGGGTGGCCGAGCGGTTCTAGGCGCTACAGTCTGGAACCGCGCGACCGCTACGGCCGCAGGTTCGAATCCTGCCTCGGGCATGGATGTGTGTGATGTCCTTAGGTTAGTTAGGTTTAATTAGTTCTAAGTTCTAGGGGACTGGTGACCTTAGAAGTTAAGTCCCATAGTGCTCAGAGCCATTTGAACCAATCAGAAGCTCTTGATACCCGTCATAAAGAGATAAATTCTGCGTAAAGTTAATGAGTCGTTTAATATACAGTAGATACAAAGTCTGATTAAAGACACACTTAATATAGAGACAAAGTCCAATTAATTTTCATGACGTGTAATACGGAGGACAGTTCAGCGTCCAAGTTCCCAAGGAGAATTTATTAAGTCCTGAAAGGCCGAATTATAGGCAACCACAGAAATGCTAAATTCCAAAGATCAGTCTTTCCACCGGAACCTTGTGTTCTTCAGGGACGTTACGCTGCAGGATCCAGGACGGCGATGACAGCGTAGCGATGGTCGTGGAGTGAGCTCTTGATTGAAGAAATGCATAAGCGTTGGGCGTCTGTTCCAGAAGCGCCCTCGGAGTGAAATGGATCTCCAGGCTCTCTATGCCGCCCACATATAGCCTTAGAGGCCAGAATGAATTCTGTATTACTTCCTGTCACGTGGCTGGCGTAAGAAAGAGGTCCGTGGCGGCACTGATCTCCGCTGGCACTTTGGTCGCCGTCGAGTGAGTGTGTCGTGGCAGTCCTCGAATAACTTCTGCAATAATGCAGGCTGCTTGCGTAACTTGACTGTAGTGTGGGTTGCAGACACAGTAGGCGTAAGCCTTACGATACTGCATTACCTTCCAAACTTCGTTCAGGAACACTTAACTTGTTCTTTTTATCATTCTATTTTGTATATCTTACGACTCTTTTTGTATCCTTCAATACATTTTCATTTCATAGCATTTTCATTGGTTTATTTTTCTTTTTCATTAATCTCCACACGGTGACTTCATTAACTTCTAAGTGAGTGCACGTTCCTATGACTCAATGGATAATTTTCCCTAACGTTGGATGCGACTTTGGGGGCAGTGGAGCCGTGTGCCTTGCCCACGCTTTAAATCATTTCTTTGTTAATTTTATTTTATGGATCGAAGCTAAAGTGAAGTAGGATCGAGAAATGAAATTTATTTTGTAACAGCTACAGACCAGTTGCCGTGTGAAATATTTAAAATGGTGGTGCTGCGCAGGGACAAGTTTCACATTTTACACCCCTATAAGATGTCTCTTTTCGAAAGTATTTTTCATGCATTTTCCGCACTTCCGTGTTAGTCTTCTTTGTTGCACTTGGCCAAAATTCTGGTAAATGTGTAGCTGTTACACGAGTCACTTTTGGTGTTAGAATTTGGTGTCCAACTCAATCCTTTTTGTGGACGGGATACGGTCAACTATTCCCCAAGACCAGTAACTATGAATTCCAATCTACTTTTTTTTTCAGAACGTATACGTTGAAGTTGCAGCTTCCAATAAATGGTGAAAAATCTTCTATTATTCAATCCGCACCTGGGTATCTGGTAGCTTTGTAACTGGGAAGCACTCCTATTAACGCCTCCCGTATCCTCACTGTTAACCATGACAACTACTCGTTTTTATACGATTCCATACTTTTGATTTACTTCTTGAAACGCATTATCGCGGAACGTGCGGATTGTCAAAACCTTTCTCTTATCCTCCAATTTCACGTTACGTGTTCACTCTTCTTCAGTTTTCCATTTGTCACAAAATCTGGAAACTCCTCTTTGTTTCGGTGCTTTATGCCGACAGCTTCGTTATTCTTACCATTAGCTTGTCACCTAACTCTGGACTGATGCACCACTTGTCGAGACAAACATCAGAACTTTTTTCGAGGAAATAACGGGCAAACGGCAAAAGAAACCGAAAAGTTATTTTCTCTTCAGGATAATGCCTTCCATAATCTGTCTACTTATCAGCATAAACAATGAAACCATTATAACTAACCAAAAATACATTATATTGACGGACGAGATGAACCATATAGTGGAGGAGGCACTAAAGAATAGTATTCTAACATCAGTCGGCCTGAAATTAGCCGTTCTCGTTACCTACAAGCCACAGAATACTGCAACACGTATACATCTGTTAAATTAACTGAAAATGTGCAGGCCATGGGCGGATCCATCCGTAACGTGTATTTAGAGCAGGGCCGGCTCAGTGTGCAGACGTGCGGAAGTGCTGCACATGTGCGCACGTGTGCGACAGCGAGCGATAGCGACATCTCTTATTAGACATGTGTCCTAAATGAACGGCGGCGGTTCCACCTCCCTGTTTATGTAGTACAAGCAAGAGCGCAACATACCCAGTCTCGTTTACCCCTGGTGACCGTAACCTTAACAGAGAAGTACTGAGAAGTGGCAGGTACTTTGAAAAAGCAAAGGACGCGAGACCTATGTTCTCAGTAGTTTAAAAATGACTGGGAACTGCAATTCTTTTTTGTAGCCGTTGGATAAAATTCAGTGTTTGCTGTACCGCCGAATAATAGGTGGCCAGCGTAAGTTTTCAATTGAAAGACACTACAATACATATGACAAAGACCAGTGTAGTATACTCAACAGTGAAGAACTGCATGCAAAATTAAATGTCCTTAAGAAGATGTATGAGACACATTAACTCGATTTTACTGTACGTCAAAGTAACTAATACTTCTTGAACTACCGAGCGGGGTGGCGAAGTGGTTAGACACTGGACTCGCATTCGGCAGGACGACGGTTCAATCCCGCGTCCGGCCATCCTGATTTAGGTTTTCCGTGATTTCCCTAAATCACTCCAGGTAAATGCCGGGATGGTTCCTCTGAAAGGGCACGGCCGACTTCCTTCCCTAATCCAATGAGACCGATGACCACGCTGTCTGGTCTCCTTCCCCAAACCAACCAACCAACCAACTTCTTTAACTCTTAGTTTATTGTGTTACATTTATGTCTATTTTACTGTACGCTGTACAATGTGCCGTTTTCAATTTTCCAGAATGACAACCACACTAAATCTTCACTGCGAGCAAGTTTTAAAATGGCATTAAGAATTGCACAATCTGGAAAACCCCTTTCCGAAGGGGAGTTTGTGAAAGGGTGTCTCATTGATGCTGCAGAACTTGTGTGTCCCACGAACGTTAGCAGGTTTCAAGAAATCAGTCTATCCAGACAAACAGTGACAAGACGTATCAGTGCTATGGCCGGCGATGTGTATAGGCAGCTAATAAATAAGGCTAAAGACTTTGTTGCTTTCTCTGTTGCGCTCGATGAAGCAACAGATCTTACAGATACAGCCCAGGTTGTGATATACACCCTACGAGGTGTCGATAACGCACTTTGTGTAACAGAGGACGTTTTGGACTTAGTACCTTTGAAAGCGACTACTACAGGTGCGGACTTACTCCAAGCTGTCGAGCAAGCGATTGATGGTGTCGGTATGGGGTGGAATCGGTTAGTCTCAGTGAGCACAGATGCAGCACCATCAGTGCAAGGCCATCATAGAGGACTCATAGCACGGATGCGCAAAAAGCTAGGGCGCACAGACGAGACGTTGTATGGAATTCACTGCATTCTGTATCGGGAGGCGCAGTAACGTTAGCAAACGTCATGCAAATTGTTGTGCGTACTGTAAACTATCTGGAGACACATGGGCTTACGACCTTACTATACCGAAATACGCTGGCTCAGTCGAGGTAAAATGCTGAAAATATTTTTTGATTTACGTTTGGTCATAGTAACATTCTTACATGAGAAGGGAAAAAGTGAACCTATGTTTGGAAGACCCTTGTTGGATATCAGACCTTGCATTTCTCGTGGGCATTACGCCTCACATGAACAGCCTGAACGTCAGTTTAAAAAAGGAAGCTCGCGCTTTGGGAGAGCCAGCTATTGACAGAAAACACTGCACATTTCCCGACTCTTGGACTGGTCCATGAAAATGCTAGATTTCAAGAATACGGGTCAATAATTTTAAAAATTAAGGAACAATTTCGAGCACGATTTGCAGATGTTACGAGTTTGCCTCCTGTCATTCGCCTCTTTGCTCGATCGTTCTCGTCGTCAGTTGAAGATGCTCCGAATGATCTACAGATGGAACTGATCGCCCTACAGTGCAATACAGGACTGAAGGACAAGTTCTTTGCAGTGCGAAGTACAAAAGAATTCTACGAAAATTTTTCACGACAAGAATTTCCACGCCTGCACCGAGAAGCCGCGAGAGTTATGTCCGTGTTCGGGTCGACATATGTTTGTGAAAGATTTTTCTCGGTGATGAAAATGAATAAATCAAGGTTTGATCAAGCATAAGTGATGGGGATCTTCGCAACTGCTTGCGTTTGTCAATGAGCCGTTCTTTTGTGCCCGATATTAACTATATCATTTCTCATGACCAGTGATAAACGTGTTTTGATTTATTCCTTTCATAATTAAAAATTATTGTTTACTAACTGTGCGTTATTGCCTCATTCTGCTCCATGTTACATTATTATCAGGAAAATTGGTCATTAAACCGATTTTTCTAATGTATACTTACATTTAGGTTTTTTTCATGTGTGAAGGGCTCAGCTAAAGGCGATAAAACATAACATTCATCTAATTGTCGGTTATTATGCAGGATTTTAGACGGAACTGATGAAAGATGTAGCAATAATGGTATTGAAATAAGAGGTGATCATCGAGAGGTCTGCGGTTATCATTCTGTTCAGAAGACAGTGAGACAGAAATTATGTGGGTGTAACTGAGGGCATCGAGAATTAGTTACAGGAAACCTTGCATTACTGTAATGTTATTTGAAATCATGAATAAGGTTCGTTGCAAGTCGCTAAGTGCTCTCTTTCTTAAATACTAGATCAAAAACTATACACGTATCTACGTGCCGTCAGTCAAGCTGCCTTAATAAAATCCCACGGTTGTTAACTGTATTACTTGTCTTACTGGGTTAAACTGTTAACATAAAAGTAGAGGTCTCAATGAGTAGACTGTGACAGTATTTTAAATGTTTAATACGTGAAATACCTTCCCATGGTTGGGTTGCAAGCTGTGGAAAGAGCACTAGACTGCGCCGGTACAGAGTATTCCAGCATGTGGATAAAGTGCGTAGAATCATGCACTACATGAACGCTGACGGCTGCGGCGTGCACGCTGTGACGCGGACGTTGCACATGTGTAGGAGCACCGCACGCGTGCAGAATTTCTGGCCGGCCCTGATTTAGTGGGTTAACCCCTGAACGGGAGATGAAGTTCCGTTATCAGACACCTTTTACCCAAACAACAAACTCTCTCTTACGCAGTTAGTGATGATGTGGCAGACCGGACAGTTGTAAATAGTTCAAAAATCCATTCAATCACCATTGAATGATGTTTATTTCTTCAAGTTGGATCAGAACTGAGGTAAACCACAGCCTCTCCAGGTAAAAAACTGGAAATGACATATTCATTATCTGTTGTACAATCACCATTTTTGGACGTAGAATCGCCGTTGAATAGAACTGCGAACTATTTTGTTCATTAGTTTTTGCGGCATCGAATATGGTGGTAATAAAACTGTCGTAATTACAATAACAGTGTTTAGCGATTTTGATAAAGATTAATAGTATTGAGTTTATAAGAAGTAAATTATAAAAATAAATATGTAAGGTTATGGGACTGAGGTTGGAGAATAGCATCCTAACGTTGCAAATACTGTAAAATAATGACGAATTAAAGGTTAAATAAGTTACTTTCTAAATTAAGCTATGAAAGTAAATGGCACTTACCTGTGATGATGAAAGTTGACGTAATTCAGTTTATTTGTACAATAAACAACACTTGCTGAAAGAAAATAACTACTTCAACCGCCGTTGTGCATAGTAGCAAAACTGAATTGTCTATAGATGGAGCGTTCTAAATTCTTTACATGGACGTGTACGACCGGAATCGCGTGGTAGACTAAGCTTGCACGAAGATTCTAAACGGCTGCAGCTACTGTCTTGCTAGATCGTTAAACAGGTTGTCAAACGGTGGGCCCTTTTACATTTATTTTATAAAAATGGCTTCTAAATAAGAAATTTTAACGAAGACAATAACTTTAAAATAACTGCGAATTTTTCGTCATTAGTGGTGAACGAGAACTTGAAAATGACGTCTGGATCATTAATTTTGAGTAAGAAATACGAGATATGTGGTGTACCAACAAAAAGCACCATTGATGAATAATATATATGATTATTTTCTTATGATTTTACAATACATATTTAAACTGTTAGAGATAACGTGACGATTGGTACAGTTCATTGTGACCAGGTGTCACTGACTCCTTGTATGAATATGTCTCGTTCGTCTCCTCCGGTCGGAGGTTGTCCTTAGCGTCAGTTAGTTTAAGTTAGGTTAAGTAGTGCGTAAGACTAGGGACAAATGACCTCAGCAGTTTGGTACCTTACCACAAATTTCTAAACAACAAATTTCGTCCAACTGCAGCAACTTCTTCCTTCTCAGGTGTTGACATGCAGAGCCACTGCATCTTGATGTTGATAGCAACCCGTCAGTCTGTTGTTGTTAAGCAATTCGTTCACCGGCCTGGTTGCCGACATTCACCACAGTACTTTTAAAGGCTGTGTCTAAAGCAATTAAAAATTCATAAAAACTTCATTTTTTAGTATAATCCTTGTTTCCTCGTACTGCTCCAATAGGTAAGCCAGAAACAATAATTTCTCAGTGTGTCGCACGCGACAGGTAGAGTGAGCTGTATGAGCGACTATGCATGTGGTGGTAGGGAAGGATCTAATCTCTGGTGCCGTGGTTGTTGTTGCGGCAAAATGTTTTGGTGCGATTCTGTTTGTCGAGCTGAGTATTAACTTGCTAGTTAAAAATGCTAAGAGCCAGACATGGAGGACTCTTCTCTCTCGAACGGTCACAGACATGTGGAAAAATAGTAAAGTTAAAATTCTTCAATAAAACGTTTCTTAGTAAGCGACTGCATCGTCATGTTGTTTGTAAAACCAATGTTTCTGCCAATGTTTATAAAACTATCGTTTCTATGACTTCAAACAGCAGCAGAAACCGTGCCTTTGTAAACAACATAACCAAGCAGTTGCTTACTCGGAAGCTGCTGTGTCCCCGCACACAAAGGCTTCCTGCGATACAGCAGAGTAGGAGGGGTTGCCTGAGCAAAAGGCGTTAGGCGGTGAGACGACACCGCGACCGCAGTTTCGGTCGGTCGTACAGAGGGCTCCGCTTTTGCCGCACTATTTTCCAGCGGGTGTCAAGTTGCTCATCTTTTTTCTTTCTTTGTTGTATTTTGATTTCCCCCCCCCCTATGGAGGGGGAGGGGGACGCGGGCTGGCAGCATCGTAATACGCCGCTCTGCAGCCAACAGATAAAGTTAAAAAAAAATGAAGAGATATAACAAAAAAACAGGTGATGAAACGGTGACTGCTTAAAACGAATATGGTGAAAAGTTGTGAAGACAATATATAAAACAAATGGTCGGCGATGCTGATTAAAACACACAGTAATTAAACAGGCACAATTAAGAAACACGGCGACAGTCTGGTTTCTGTGCGCAACACTTAAAAAGGGGAACGCACAACACTGACTCTCACAGAAACAACTGCACTATAGAGTAGAAATGCGTATGGGGAGTATTGCTCATACTTCCGCCTGCCGGGTATTTAGGGGGCTGCGTGGTCCGATGACAGCGAAGTGAAGGGGAGAGCCAGCAGAGGTTCAACTGGGCAGTCAGCGGGTCTACTTCCGGTGCCAATTCATGGCGTCGCCAATGGAATTATAACTTCTTGAAAGTTAAACTATCTTCATAAGGACTTTGATATATAGTTATTACTAGTCAAATATTGTTCCTTAAGTCAGTTGACTTCAAGTCAGAATTAAGTGCTGTATAAACTTCGTTTAGTGACAAATGCTGTGAGCTTTTATTCAGAACCGCCACTCAGTAGTTCAGACAAATTGACAGAACTGATATAATATGTTTGTGCATACTCAGTACAACAACATTTTATTGAAGACGAGAAAGGCCACAGAAGCCTGTGTTTGCACAAAATTAAAATTACTTGTGTTAGCGAGTTGGGAACGTATTCCCGTATAAAGTTAGTTTGTAGACGAGAATTTCCGTGGCATTCGGGATAAAACATCGCAACAAGCTGTAATGTGATATTTCGTAAACTGTTGGCGTGTCACATGCTGCAGACATTGTTCGATCCAGTTCCCACACGCATATGGTATTCCTGAAATCTCCCTGATGGCTTTGCGAAAATGTTTTACATGCACTAGTTTCAAGTAACGATTTATTGATACAGATTTTGGGTGTCCGAGTGGCCACGAAATTTATATTTGACTTCTTGTGATGGACCCCATCGATACCAAAAATTTCGAGACTGGATTAATAAAAAAGTAAGTCTGCCACCACTTGAGTCCAACGCACAGAACTTTCATACAAACATGTCAAATGTCTTTGGGATGTCGCTCAACTCGCACATCACATTGGCATGAATGTCGGTTATTTCGTCAAAATGTTGACCCTTCGTGTGAGTTTCTGCACTGTCACTTTTTGTGATATGTTCGTATTGATAACACCAAATCTCAACAACCGTTGTGATATTTTCCATAAAACTTTCCGCATTGTATATTTCAGTCGGGTCGCAGCAGGCATCCACTTGTCGTTGTTTTTGTTCTGGAGTCAAAATTTGCGGGGCTAAATTTTTACACACTTTTCTCTTCTTCAAAACTCTCTCTACATTTCGTGCTGCGACACAGCAGTGATGACACACTACAGCCGCACTTCCTCTACTTAACATTGCATGCTTACAGTTGACTGACCAAGTGCACACCTGTTGTTTACAATGGTTTGTTCAAGTTGCCTCTTAGTTACTGCAGTGACGTTGCTTACACGGGAGGAATATAATCAGTTTCGGAACCTCTTGGATGGATGGTGTGGGTTCGTGATTTTTTTAGGCAATTTCTAACAGTTATACAGTTATATTTCGTGCTCGAAGCTATTGTTTGCGGTAGAAAATCTATGTATCAATGTCTACATGGACAGGCATCTAAGACGAATATCTTTCTTTTTTCGAAGAGTAATTATCCAACCGACTACTTTGCAGATGGAGTGCTGTCGAGCCATGAAACACATAATAATGTATCAGATGACCAATCGCAACAATGTAAAAAATGCACGTTACAAATTTTAGGTCTAAAATAGAAAACCAACTACAATCTTTTAAATAATATTATTGGAAACATAAAAGGAGGCTCACTGAAGATAACATATAGGTGTTCAGACACGTTTCGCTAAACAATAAGAAAAGAAGTAAAAACATTGCGTTTTGCAGATGGCAGGTTTTAAAAAGCCAAACTGAATTCGCAATGTAACAGGAAGGTGATTGTGAAAGGTGATCTAGGAAAGGTGTGGACCCTCATATAACCACCAGCTTGGGAAGAGTTCATGTTGCACACAAACCATATGTTTGGGCTGGTCTGTTCTTTCTTATAAAAAGGTTTAGTTTGGACGAGTCCGTTTTCATTCAATCGCCTTCTACAGGGGCACGTCTTTGTTCTCACTTAAACAGCGTTTATACATGTGTTTCATGTAAGCGATCAGCTTGGGTAGATTTGCGTTCTCACGTTAAGTATCGTCCGTGGAAGGTCTTTGTCCTCATGAAAACTATCAATTCATGTTAAGCATCAGCTGGGACAGGTCGGTTTTCTCTCAACCTCGATTGTGTTCCCAGCCGGAGTAGGTATGTGAACTGTAAATCATGCAGAATGTTTGAAACAGCCACGCGATGGGCGCCATAGCACAGAAAAATCACTGACAGCAAAACTACATACAAGTCAAACATACAATTAAAATCACAGCACTTCACGTCATTGGACAAATAGCACCGAACACAACACTGACGTAGCACACATGACGAAGAACAAAATGGGAGGATCTGCCAGGGGTAGGGATACGACTCTCTCACCTTTGCACAAGCATCCTGTCTCTTCAAATTGGTTATAGTAACGACGAATGTTTAGAGTACAGGCGGATCATTGCTAAAACGCAGATGAAAAGCAGGCTGTACCAAAATCACTGACTCACACTTTGCAAACTGTAGGACACAAAACGCCTTCTGTTGAGAGGACGCCACCTTACTTCTGGCTTCTGACTGTCAGTCAGACAGTAAACTGAAAAGACGCGTTGACTGATATCTAACAGCGATTTTCTGAAGCTCTATACCACGCCCATTCAAACAACGCACGTTTCCTTGCCGGAACGTCCCATGTTTTGTAATTATTACCATCCAAAATGAGGTTCAAAAATGGTTCAAATGGCTCTGAGTACTATGGGACTTAACTGCTGAGGTCATCAGTCCCCTAGAACTTAGAACTACTTAAACCTAACTAACCTAAAGACATCACACACATCCACGTCCGAGGCAGGATTCGCACCTGCGACAGTAGCGGTCGCGCGGTTCCAGATTATAGCGCCTAGAACCGCTCGGCCACTCCGGCCGGCCAAAATTAGGTCATTCTTATTGAAACACCCTGTATTACATAGCAGTTGCGTGTACATTTACTTAAGAAAATTAAACAATCGAATTTCTAAGACCATGAATAATTGTGGTTCAGCCTCTATCTTAAAAGCAGACACAAACAAATCGTCTGTCGTTGAGACAAGTCTTCATTGAAGCGTGTAGTCCGTCAGCGTTTAGTATTTAATCTATTGGTTTTCTCCCTATATATCGACGAGATTTTATTAATGTCTCATTCTTGTGACTATCACATATGCTATAATGACATTCAGCTGTAACGAAGTGGCACCCCTAGAAAGTCTAGTGTAGCATTATGAATGATGACCTCTGTTCAGTATCACAGTGGGCACTTAACCTTGTTTTAAACAAATCCCAAAGAAGTCATAGGTGTTGTGTGTCACTGAACGTTAATCAGCGAACACTTCTGTGGAACTGTTTCTTCCATATTCCTTGGCGGTATCCAGTGACACTACACCATACAGTACAAGACCTCCACATTATCTAAGATAGCATCTGAGACAGGTCCAAATTAAGGTCCAAGGGACACAAGCTACCACTTGGGGAATCAAGCTAAAAGGAGCGCCAGAGCCGCCACAACTGTAAGATTTCCATACAGGACGTATCACAACTAGTAACGGCCGTTTAGGACGGTAAACTGAGATGGGCGCCCTGTGCAAGGTTTTTAAAGAGTGTGTGCCAAATAATAAGTCGCTAGTGTGGAAAAATGTTCTGTAACCGACCCTGACAGGACAGCTTGCAGGAATGTCTCTGTTGTCTACATACAGTCCTAAAGCTTTTAAAAATATTTCCGGCTTGGATAAAATAACGTTTCCGATCATCTGTCCTGCCAAATCTTTACTAGTGTTATGCGGTTCGACACGGCATAAATAACGAAATCTCCAGAATTCTCTGGCTATATATGAAAGCTTACGTTTAATATGTGTAACATTCGACTTTTTGATTACGTCCGTCTTTCTCGTTCTCAGTTTGAGTCTCTGTGGCCGGAAACGCTATGTGATTTTACACGGGTATCAAATATCTGTCATCATTGTATAACTGCAGTCCAAGATCTTATGGTACTATTATAATGGCTCTACAACTGCAGTCCAAGAGCTGATGGCCTAGTATAATGGCTCTACCTAAAGGTAACACTAATTCTTTCTCTATCTCTCCACTTCAGCCATATGAATCTGAGCCAAGCTATCTGGTAGCCGGCATCTGACCCAAATTCACTCTGCACTCAAGAGGAGGACAAAGCTTTGCCTATTTCCAGAGTTCTCTTCACTTGTCAACTGTTTTCCTTCTGTCCAACAACAAGCAACTTTTTCTTTCTCGCCGCCAACACTATCCCACTTTCCCTTATCCCTACTTATTTCTGACTTTTTCTTGCATCTCACTAGTTGTTGGTGGTTATTTCGTGCTTTTATGCTTCCATACGCTCATGTAATTTAAACGAACTCCGCGCAACTGATAAAATTGAGTTAAAAACTATATCCCAAACGGAACATGAGCCTCGGATTGACCATCTAGTTATGTATATCCTCCAGCTTGAATAAAATAATGTTTCCGATCATCTGTCCTGCCAAATATTTACTAGTGTTATATATAAAGCCATATGTATATTATATATACATATATATAAAACATTTCTATAAAATATTTATATAAAATATTTATATAAAATATTTACTAGTGTTTTATATATATATAAAGCCAAAGGGATCATCTGATTACTACTTGAAATATTATACCAAATTAAATTAATTTATTACAAATTGCAGCTTGAAAACATTAACATAAATTTAATAACCAGATCTGATTGAGTATCAGAAACGCCATATACACAGGCTGAATAGTTGGTTAACAAGAATGGTGCTTAAGACTTGGTAAAAAACCAGAAGGTAATGAGAATGTTTGATGCTGTTATCCCTTGAGTTATCTGTGAAAGTATGAACACGAGTTGCCTGCTAAGTGGCGGCGTGATTGCACTGAAAGAATGATTAACTAAAGCGTGCATAATACATCAACAAGAGATCTGAATGTGCCCTCCCCCCCCCCCCCCCTCCAACTCTTCATGATATAATAAGATTGGAAACAATTACTCGCTCTTACCACCGCGCCTTCTCCTAACTATTGAGTCTCTTCATCCATTTGCCTTAGCTCGCATAATCTCACGAAACTCTGGCGAGTATTTGGGTAGAAGCCATGATCTGCTGCAAAGTATTGCTGGCGGGAGTGAAGGCACACCCGCTCTCGCTGAAGAAGACTTACCTCGTCGGTTAGCAGGGAAGAAGTGAAATCTGTTCGATCTCTGGACTTTGACTCGATTCTACATCTGCACAACTTATCGTGCACCGACGAGACGATTTTACAAAACTCTGCCCAGTTGCACAGTCGGAATCAAATCAACAGTTTCCTAGTTTGCAAATATAACTGTGGATGGACTCATTTCTGAACAGGTCGGTCTGGCTTCCCCACTCAGCTGTTGAGTTGTTCCTCCAGTCTATCCGCTGGTTCCACGTTTTGATTTTGTGGCAGCCAACGCTCAGTTCCTTCCCTCTACTATTTCTGTTAACCAGTAAGAATCGTCGTTCCAAAACTTGCAACAAGTGACCGGGCTGTCCCGTGTGAAGAACAGAGCTGCTGCGTTTCTCGTGGAACCGCAAGGGGCCTGCCACTTCATTCCACCCGCTTCTGGGAAGTGCTTCCCAACTTGGAAACAAACTCCTTTCGTCAAACAATTTCACTCGTCTGTCTCGGCCTGCTAAGATCTCCTAGTCGGCGCAACTTAAGTGTTCTGTCACTACGTTACCTGCCTGTTGGACCTCATCTAGTGAGAAATAACTTTCAGCGGCCAGCCCACTGCAGGAGGTACGTAAGACGCTGAGCGATATACACTCCTGGAAATGGAAAAAAGAACACATTGACACCGGTGTGTCAGACCCACCATACTTGCTCCGGACACTGCGAGAGGGCTGTACAAGCAATGATCACACGCACGGCACAGCGGACACACCAGGAACCGCGGTGTTGGACGTCGAATGGCGCTAGCTGCGCAGCATTTGTGCACCGCCGCCGTCAGTGTCAGCCAGTTTTCCGTGGCATACGGAGCTCCATCGCAGTCTTTAACACTGGTAGCATGCCGCGACAGCGTGGACGTGAACCGTATGTGCAGTTGACGGACTTTGAGCGAGGGCGTATAGTGGGCATGCGGGAGGCCGGGTGGACGTACCGCCGAATTGCTCAACACGTGGGGCGTGATGTCTCCACAGTACATCGATGTTGTCGCCAGTGGTCGGCGGAAGGTGCACGTGCCCGTCGACCTGGGGCCGGACCGCAGCGACGCACGGATGCACGCCAAGACCGTAGGATCCTACGCAGTGCCGTAGGGGACCGCACCGCCACTTCCCAGCAAATTAGGGACACTGTTGCTCCTGGGGTATCGGCGAGGGCCATTCGCAACCGTCTCCATGAAGCTGGGCTACGGTCCCGCACACCGTTAGGCCGTCTTCCGCTCACACCCCAACATCGTGCAGCCCGCCTCCAGTGGTGTCGCGACAGGCGTGAATGGAG
The DNA here is from genome assembly GCF_023864275.1 of Schistocerca cancellata. Classification (NCBI taxonomy): domain Eukaryota; kingdom Metazoa; phylum Arthropoda; class Insecta; order Orthoptera; family Acrididae; genus Schistocerca; species Schistocerca cancellata. Next base: position 838,983,811 of record NC_064628.1, on the reverse strand, counting down.
GGACGAATGGAGACGTGTCGTCTTCAGCGATGAGAGTCGCTTCTGCCTTGGTGCCAATGATGGTCGTATGCGTGTTTGGCGCCGTGCAGGTGAGCGCCACAATCAGGACTGCATACGACCGGGGCACACAGGGCCAACACCCGGCATCATGGTGTGGGGAGCGATCTCCTACACTGGCCGTACACCACTGGTGATCGTCGAGGGGACACTGAATAGTGCACGGTACATCCAAACCGTCATCGAACCCATCGTTCTACCATTCCTAGACCGGCAAGGGAACTTGCTGTTCCAACAGGACAATGCACGTCCGCATGTATCCCGTGCCACCCAACGTGCTCTAGAAGGTGTAAGTCAACTACCCTGGCCAGCAAGATCTCCGGATCTGTCCCCCATTGAGCATGTTTGGGACTGGATGAAGCGTCGTCTCACGCGGTCTGCACGTCCAGCACGAACGCTGGTCCAACTGAGGTGCCAGGTGGAAATGGCATGGCAAGCCGTTCCACAGGACTACATCCAGCATCTCTACGATCGTCTCCATGGGAGAATAGCAGCCTGCATTGCTGCGAAAGGTGGATATACACTGTACTAGTGCCGACATTGTGCATGCTCTGTTGCCTGTGTCTATGTGCCTGTGGTTCTGTCAGTGTGATCATGTGATGTATCTGACCCCAGGAATATGTCAATAAAGTTTCCCCTTCCTGGGACAATGAATTCACGGTGTTCTTATTTCAATTTCCAGGAGTGTAGTAGGGCGAGCGGCTTAGCCATTCGACAGCATGGGACCGTCCGCAGCCTGGTCTCCAAACTAAAATGATGGCCGCTCCTGAGTACAATCCGGGACTCCGCTTCTTTGCGCAAAAAAGACGTTCTCAGGTGGTACCCCAGTCCGGGATTCACCACTCATGGATGCTACAGAAACATTTGCTTGCAGTTACTAAAAATGTATAGAGAGAGAAGTGAAGTACTACTAGGTATCTTAATCCCCGCAATAACTGAATGCCCCTTCTTGTAAAAATGAGAGAATAAATTAAAGTACGAAAATGAAACATGAGATGTGTCAGCCCAGCAGTAGACTGCCATGTATCAGTCTCATCTGCTGCCTTGACTTTCCCACTCTTTCCTGGGCCACTTAACTTACGTAAGTTTGAATTCTTTCGTGCTGCTACCATGCACATCAATTAGTGTGCCATCATCCCTATTTGACAGGTATTTTCATTTCTATACGAGTAGCTATTATTGTTACTGTCGTTATTAAATGTAGCTCGCGAGCTCACGCACTGTGTACATTGCGGTCTGAACTCTCGGAGAATGTTTCATTAGATGTAAGAGAGATCCTGAAGACCCTAATATTGCCAAGTCAAATATATAAATAAGCAAAATAAAAGGAAAAAAGTTATCGATACAAATTTATCTGAAAATTCCAGTGTGACTGACGGTAATCACAAGGAACGTCGAATTTCATTATTTGTGAATTATAATATGCTATGATGTTTAGGTAGTTAATTTATACTTTCACAAGAACTATTTTTTGTTAATATGGAGCCAGAAAGTGCTGCAGCCAAATTAAATTCGTCCGGTACGAGTCGTGAACTAGCCATGATTACGCCCACCTTGCCAGTCAAAGATTCTAATAAGATCAGCTTCAAGCCGTCGCACAGCTGCTATTGTATGATTCCCGACAGTAGCTTTTGTCAAGATTTTTATAGCAACATCATTCAGGAAACACACTGTTCGCTCCGTTTGTCTAAATATAATATTACTGGAAGTGTGACATAAAATTTATGATCAAGAGGCGTAATTTTTTTAAATAACTGTGTTGCGACCTTTCACGTAACAGTGATGTGAACAATTCTTTTTTAAACCTTTTGCTGAGATGCTGACACTACAGTACAAATGAGCTACCTAAACTATTTGTCCCTTATTTTTGTCGTAAATATGATGTACTGGCTGTATTCTGCAAATCTTTAAATACTACTCATATGTTTATTTAGAAATATGATGTGTCCTGTAACCTGTACAAATTATTTCGTATTGTGCTGTATTTATTCAGGGCTAATGCCGTTCGGGAAAGCTAAGAAACGCGGACATAGAGGAGTGTTCGATACGAGTCGTGGGCTTTGACCAGTGACATAGGTACCATACGACAAACGCCGTAAACAATAAGGCGACTATAATGTGTTATAATTGGCGACTTTTACAAACGGGCCAAGCTACAGATCAGTCTGCCACGAGAACCAGGCTTTTTTTAGTATCACAATCGTTGGCTTCAACAAATCACAACCAAAGTATCATCCTACAGCCTAACTCAGCTCTCCGGCAAAGCTCCATACCAGTCTGTGGCCACAGCCAGATTCTTTTAGTAACACATTCGTTGGCTTCGTCGCCAACTCACAACCAACCTTTTACCTTCCAACCTAACCAACTCCTCGGGCTAAGCTACAGATCAAAGTGTCACAACCACATTTTTTTTTCCTTTCACATTCGTTGGCTCCGCCAGCTAACAAAGCTAACAACAAAACTGTAATTATATGCAGCAAAAGGTGGCGTAACTGCAGCCATTAACATTACGTCACGAACCAAAGTCAACGACTCGTATCAAACATTCCTTTTCACCCGGAAAAGCAATATCGTTGGTAGATAGTAAAGACTTGTGTAACAGTGCTTTCTCCGACGCGAGACTGTCAGAGCAGAGCGTACAGGAGAAGGACTAGGTTGTGAGACGTTTGTCTGAACACTCGCAAGTGACGTACACTATTTGGCATATGTGAGAGGTAATTGTTACTAGCGAGGCACCAGGAGCATGACGAGTGTGAGCAGAAGTAAGAGGCTCCAATAACATCAGGATCCTGCCGCCTAGTAAATGGTCACTGCGAATCAAGGTGTGCTCTGAATATTACGTGGAGCAATGGGAGCATTGTAGACAATGCCGACGGAGACTTAATATTTGCAACGAACTGCAAGGCTGCTTTATTGTAGTTCAATTTAAAAAGTTTGTGAGGCATTATCCAGTGACATTCTCAGTGAAATTTATTGCAATAATAAGTGTTGTGCGTAAAAGCAGTAGGTACCTCACCTGATCCTGTTATTATTTCAATCATTGCCGCCTACTTAGAGTCGTAATCGTTTCCACTTATGGAACACCTGAGTGTCTTTGTTTAAATCGATAAAATGAAAGTATTAAGGATCGTTGCCAGTTTTGTTTGTTTGTTTGCTAAAATGATAATTGAAAGTAATTAATATTTAAGTCTCAGTAAGTTATCGGTGTTGTTCAATAACATTTAGAGGCCGAGTTTTTATTACTAATTGAGTGTAGAGAAAGTAAAGTAACTTAAAGTAATTCTGGCAGTTGCAAATCAAAGAAAAGAATAACTTAAGTTCATATATTCACATCTGTATCTCTTGTAATAATGCTGTTGTGTACGGGCGTGGTTCGTATTTAGACGTTAGCAATCTGTTGAGAGCCAACGGTGACTTATTCCATTCAGTATATTTTCATAGTAATTACAGTCTATGCAAAATACTAATTTGCCATGTCCAGGAATCTTGTGCACGTAGGTAAACGTTAATCCAAGATTATGTAAATCACTGTCTCAATAAAAGAACTACCTCTAGTCAGTGATTTACTTTGCAATAACGAGTTCAAAGACATTATCTAAATTAACATAGTTACGTTTTAACGATATCAGACAACTGCTTTTTTTTATACATTATTACATTAACCTGTGACCTTTCAATGTTAATCACTGAAATATGTTACCTAGGCAAATGTATTCCCAAAATTTCATTACTCTAAAATAATTATTTTTTTTGGTTTTGCGATTTCTTTTTCCTTGAGTCTATCAGCACGAGAGAGAGTATTACAATTTCATTGTGACTGCCTTCGAATGGCATGGAAGGGCTCGTCTCTAGTAAATTGGTGTTCCCTGACAAGACACTTTGATTCGTTCAGGACATGTCTCTACAAAAACTGTAAGCTTCTAATGTAAGCTGATAGAAACGCAGTACGCAGCGACCTATGTTTAGCCATCGTGACCACAGAACAGAATGACTGCTATCTTGTTCACATAGTGGTAACGGAATTAGAAGGCTTCCTTTTGCTGTGGGCTTTGCGCTGGAACACAAAAATTGATGCTCAAGGTGTCAAACTATAGAGCCTTGCTTACAAAGGTATGCGAATCTATATTACGGAAATGCGGTCACTAAGAGATTTTGTTAAGACAAACCACGTGACTACTATGGTATCTCGTAGATATCGTAACAAATACATAGAACATACTGTAAGAGTAAACGAATCTGTGACTGATGCATGTAGAGGCGCCGAAGAAGACGCCGTGCGTGTACAGAATTTTGCCGACAATTCACCGAAGTGCGGATCACCATCTACGTAGAGAACGATCAGAGGACGTGAGCGTCCAGCCAGTAGTGAGTCAGCACTAAGGGGAGGATATTGTAGGCGATTCATGTGGATCTCCCAGAGAGAGGGGGCTTAGGATGGAGGAGGGGGTGGCAGTAATGGAAGCTGCATCCGTTAGGTAACAGTTGCTTTGTCGAGCCCACCACGGGTGCATACAATGACGCAACCCCAACACTGGCACCGAAAACGGTTAAGGGTGATATGGGATTTCCTGGAACTCCAATTCTACAAAATTTGTATACCATTCCGGCCACTTGTAATCAACATAGACACAAGCAATATTGTAGTGAATGTAGCGGTAGTCATTACGGAACAGAGGCCTTTTGAAGAAGACATACCTAAGGTTTTACGGTAACCAACATCAGCAACAGCCAGAAGCCCGCTTCTATGATGGTGGATTAGATGAGTATCATTAAGACTATGGATACACTTTTATGTAGGCTTTATACCGATTTTTGACTGTAGGGTGGAGTACTTACGGTATGTTCGTTTTTATAAATACTATAAATCGAATAACAAGGAAGGAAATTAATTTCTGATCATTGCTACTTACAGTTTTCTGTAATTATCTGGAAAAATGGTGCGCGTTAGTTTTCAAATAGCGGGTGTCAAAATTGTAAGTAATAATGAGTAATATTTCAAGACGAATCCTTCAACTAATCATACACTGATGGTTGCATTCATTTAAGGCGTTACTATTGCTATCATAGTCTGGCTGTCCGCGATGTCGATCAGCTTAATGATAATCTCTGACTGTGCACGAAGTTTTAACACTGCCGGGTACGGTCCGACTTTCAGGCGATTCCAGATCGTGTATTTCAACAGGACAATGTCCAGCCAAAGGTGATGAGAAACGAGCTTGGCTTCCGCGAAGATCAATGGGTACCACTGGTCACATGATCTGACTAATCAGCGAGCGAACATGTTTCAGAAATAGTTCTCTGGCAGCTAATTAGTCATAGCTGTCAGTAACCGTATGTATACTTATCTTGCTGCAAATTAGACCATGTTGTTGCCGTACGATCCTGTACGTCCGAGCCCTTTCGGGTGTTAGTCTCACAGAATCGCTGGAATCCTTCGTGGCACTGTGTGTGGTCCTGCTGAATCCATCGATTCCATATTCTCGTGACAGCCTGTGGACCCGCTTACAAACCACACTGAGCAGGCTGCTCCAAGAACATTGAAGGTCCTTGTTAATTCATGCTGTACCATTTAGAGGCTCAGGTTAAATCTTATGAAGGCTTCCCATCATAATTTATTTTTAAAGTCAGAGGAGAGACACACTTTTGCAAACTTCCGTCAGTTGTGTTTTGTCATCTGGGTAAGTTGTGTAATAATGTCCATTTCAGTCCCTTGTGTACTGCTTGATGTTCCAATTTTCACAACTGTTACAGCCAGATGGAGCTGTATTATCTACTATTGGAAGACAAGAGTTCAGAAATCACCTGTAGGAGGGAAAATATCCAGCAAGGATACAGTTCTTAGGACTCGGATAACAGGTTTTCAGTGTACGAGTGGGTGTTTCATGGACTGAGAAACATCTTGGGTGAATTCTGGAACAAGAAAACGCCTGTGAGAGCTATTTATACCCAGCCACTTCCGATGTTCCGCTGCAACCCTCTGCCAGAGATACTTCTTGTTGCTGACCGAAAGTCTCCTCTACCACTACTCTGTCCTGTCGCTGGGTCCACTTGGTGGCACCAGCACAGTCGGCCTGAACAAACTCCTCCCCTTTTGTCGTCTTAATTTAGGCGGTAGACGATGCCACACCGGAGAACTGATTTCATCTGCCAGTGTCAACAGTTACCTTACGGCTCTGTTAACATTTTGTGCCAGACAGTGGCGCTCAATTGCGGATTGAGTTGCGAACTTCACTTTCTTGTGATCATATTGATGGCAGGGGGTCGGTTCCGGATGCCTCTTCAGTGACAGTGGCAGAGTAAGGGAAACTTTGAACAGAGGTACGGCTGCACCATTTTATAAATTCCAAGCCATTTCATTTGCACGTGTGTTTTAGCAAGTGGAGTTCAAATTCGTAACATACAGTAAAATGTGAATCGTAATTACAATATTATGGTCTATTTAGCTGTGAGACAGATTGATAAGGCTACGTAAAGATGCAGTTCTGTACTCTTCATATACACACTTTTTTATTGCTCATGAATACCATACATATCATGTTGTACCACCATACAACTAGACCTTTAGAGGTGGTGGTCCAGATTGCTGTACACGCCGGTACCTCTAATACCCAGTCCTCTTGCATTGATGCATGCCTGTATTCGTCGTGGCATACTATCCACAAGTTCATCAAGACACTGTTGGTTCAGATTGCCCCGCTCCTCAATGGCGATTTGGCGTAGATCCCTCAGAGTGGTTGGTGGGTCACGTCGTCTATAAACAGCCATTTTCCATCTATTCCAGGCATGTTCGATAGGGTTCATGCCTGGAGAACATGCTGGCCATTCTAATGGAGCCATATCGTTATCCTGAAAGAAGTCATTCACAAGACTTGCACGATGGGGGCGAGTTGTCGTCCATGAAAATGAATGCCTCGCCAATATGCTGCCGATATGGTTGCTCTATCGGTCGGAGGTCACGTATCGTACAGCCCTTAACGGCGCCTTCCATGATCACCAGCGGAATACGTCGGCCCCACATAATGCCATCCAGAAACAGCAGGGAACCCCCACCTTGCTGCACTCGCTTGACAGTGTGTGTAAGGCGTTCAGCCTGACCCGGTTGCCTCCAAACAGGTCTCCGACGATAGTCTAGTTGAAGGCATATGCGACAATCGGTGAAGACAACGTGATGTCAATACTGATCGGTCCATTCGGCATGTTGTTGGGCCCATCTGTACCGCGCTGCATGGTGTCGTGGTTGAAAAGATGGACCTCACCATGAACGTCGGAAGTGAAGTTGCGCATCACGCAGCCTATCGCGCACAGTTTGAGTCGTAACACGACGTCCTGCGGCTGCACGAAAAGAATTATTCAACATGGCAGCGTTGCTGTCAGGGTTCCTCCGAGCCATAATCCGTAGGTAGCGGTCATCCACTGCAGTAGTAGCCCTTGGGCGGCCTGAGCGTCGCATGTCATCGACACTTCCTGTCTCTCTGAATCTCCTCCATGTCCAAACAACATCGATTTGGTTCACTCCGAAACGCCTGGACACTTTCCTCGTTGAGAGCGCTTCCTGTCACGAAGTAACGATGCGGACGTGATCGAACCGCGGTGTTGACCGTCTAGGCATGGTTGAACTGGAGACAACACGAGCCGTGTACATCCTTCCTGCTAATGCATGGCTGTTTACATCTCTGGGCGGGTTTAGTGACATCTCTGAACAGACAAACGGACTGTGTCTGTGATACAATATCCATAGTCACTGTCTATCTTCAGGAGTTCTGGGAACCGGAGTGATGCAAAGCTTTTCTTGATGTCAAAATAGCAGAAATGGGACGAGTATAGTAAAACTAGTTAAGAAACCTGAGATGTACGAATCATATAATGCAGTTAGAAGATGGCTGGAGATCATAAAGAAATCGCCAATTAAATATCAATAAATTATGCGTATAAAATCTTTATTGTTAAGGACTTCTCGGCTACTACATCATCGATCACAATTTGGAACTTTACACTGTCATCTTCCAATAAAAGAACATTGTTCTAAGTGAAGTTTTGATCTGATCGAGGCTGTAGCCTAAAAATGGTTATAAATATATCTGGAAGAAAGAGGGACGGCAACGATTGCATGTTTTTTAAGAGTTGCGCTGTGCTCGAGGTGAATGGAATAACGAAATCAACACATATTTTATTGTAGAAGGGAAGATTAAGTACTACGTTTATGGCGATGAACTGTATGATATTCTACATGATGCTCGTGTAACGAATGGCCACGGTGGATGCGCCAGAATGACACAATGCTTAAGGTCAAAGTTCCATAATATAACATACAGAGATGTCCAGATTTATCTGATCCTTGTTTACAAAAACAAAAAGCTCAGGAGAAAGGAATAGTACTAAGTCTATGCTGTTCAAAGAGTTAAATTCAAGATGTTAAGCTGATCTCATCGGATTTGAACCACAACCCGATGGAGACTATAAATTCGTAATGGTTTATCAGGGCCTTTTCACTAAATTCGTTGTTCTCAAGCCACTGAAGTCCAAAGCAGCTGAGGAGGTATGCGATAACATTATTGATATTTTAACATTGTTAGGCGCTCCCTAAATGTTTCAGTCAGTCAATGGTTGAGAGTTTATTAACAAAATAATGAATAGCTTAACTGAACTATGGCTCAATTTTAAGATATTTCAAATTTTAAGACTGTGCACAGTAAGCCTAGATACAACCAGAACCACGGGAGCATAGAGCTAACAAATCAAGACATGGAAGCAGGAGCACAACACCGAGGAGTGGAGCGGAGGACTAAGGTCTGTGGAGTTAATGAAGAACAGCGCTGTACATTTTGGAATTAAAGATCCCCGCAAGAAGCGTGTTTGGATGCCCTCCTAAGCATGGTTCGTCTTCATCAAGTTTACCTACAGAAGCATTGTCACTCATTCCCTCTGAAGACGACATTGAAACTACACTCCAGGAAATTGAAATAAGAACACCGTGAATTCATTGTCCCAGGAAGGGGAAACTTTATTGACACATTCCTGGGGTCAGATACATCACATGATCACACTGACAGAACCACAGGCACATAGACACAGGCAACAGAGCATGCACAATGTCGGCACTAGTACAGTGTATATCCACCTTTCGCAGCAATGCAGGCTGCTATTCTCCCATGGAGACGATCGTAGAGATGCTGGATGTAGTCCTGTGGAACGGCTTGCCATGCCATTTCCACCTGGCGCCTCAGTTGGACCAGCGTTCGTGCTGGACGTGCAGACCGCGTGAGACGACGCTTCATCCAGTCCCAAACATGCTCAATGATGGACAGATCCGGAGATCTTGCTAGCCAGGGTAGTTGACTTACACCTTCTAGAGCACGTTGGGTGGCACGAGATACATGCGGACGTGCATTGTCCTGTTGGAACAGCAAGTTCCCTTGCCGGTCTAGGAATGGTAGAACGATGGGTTCGATGACGATTTGGATGTACCGTGCACTATTCAGTGTCCCCTCGACGATCACCAGTGGTGTACGGCCAGTGTAGGAGATCGCTCCCCACACCATGATGCCGGGTGTTGGCCCTGTGTGCCTCGGTCGTATGCAGTCCTGATTGTGGCGCTCACCTGCACGGCGCCAAACACGCATACGACCATCATTGGCACCAAGGCAGAAGCGACTCTCATCGCTGAAGACGACACGTCTCCATTCGTCCCTCCATTCACGCCTGTCGCGACACCACTGGAGGCGGGCTGCACGATGTTGGGGCGTGAGCGGAAGACGGCCTAACGGTGTGCGGGACCGTAGCCCAGCTTCATGGAGACGGTTGCGAATGGTCCTCGCCGATACCCCAGGAGCAACAGTGTCCCTAATTTGCTGGGAAGTGGCGGTGCGGTCCCCTACGGCACTGCGTAGGATCCTACGGTCTTGGCGTGCATCCGTGCGTCACTGCGGTCCGGTCCCAGGTCGACGGGCACGTGCACCTTCCGCCGACCACTGGCGACAACATCGATGTACTGTGGAGACCTCACGCCCCACGTGTTGAGCAATTCGGCGGTACGTCCACCCGGCCTCCCGCATGCCCACTATACGCCCTCGCTCAAAGTCCGTCAACTGCACATACGGTTCACGTCCACGCTGTCGCGGCATGCTACCAGTGTTAAAGACTGCGATGGAGCTCCGTATGCCACGGCAAACTGGCTGACACTGACGGCGGCGGTGCACAAATGCTGCGCAGCTAGCGCCATTCGACGGGCAACACCGCGGTTCCTGGTGTGTCCGCTGTGCCGTGCGTGTGATCATTGCTTGTACAGCCCTCTCGCAGTGTCCGGAGCAAGTATGGTGGGTCTGACACACCGGTGTCAACATGCAAACATGCAAACAGGAACAGGGATTGAGAACAGAGAGAAAGAATGTGTTCCAGGCAATAATGAATACTGACTGAGTGATCTAGACAACTCGCGCTATTAAAAACGCAGGATTGAGGCATTAAAGTGCTTAGAGGAAGAAGCACAAAGAATGCAGCATTATTCACATTCTGGTTTGCGACCAGTGGAAAAAGGATGTACACTGCGAGTTATCGATTTCGATCAGGGAAGAGGAGATGCAAGGTCGATCATGGATGTCGTCCTCGAACCAACAGTTAATGGCTGATGGCTTCTATCCAATCGGGATTAGAGGTGGTGTGCTGAGCCACCTTTTCGCAAGGTAATAAATTGATTGGTTTTACATATTTCGGGAAAGGAAGATACAATACGCAACTACGGCTACGATTGTGTCAACATTTTGTTTAAGATCCTATCTCAGTACCTATCCTCACAGAATAATCTTAGAGGAGGAAGTTCCAGCAAAGAAGACAGCTGCGACGTCTCAGTCGACGGGAAGCGGCCAGGGACTCTTCAGACGCAACTGCCAGTACAAATGTAAGACTCTGAGACGCTTCTGCAAAAAGAAAAACGTGTTGTACGACTCTAAGTGCCGTGGTGCCCGTCCTTGATGCAATAAATCAATTTTATGTAATACGACTATCTTTTCAAAACTGCATCTCATAAAATGCAACTTTCGAAATTTGTTTATGTTATTTTGTTATTGCAACCATGGTTCACATTCCTTACCTCTTGGCAGTGAAGGTATACCTTCATTAGCGATGGTGCACTATCCCTAGTGAAAGTGTATTATTTGCCAAAACCCGAATCAATAGCCCAATTTCACTTAAGAGATCAGTGAAGGTGCACCATCACCAATGATGATACACCCTCCCTGAAACTTCCACATCTACTACAACATATACAATAGTAATGACATCGATATAGTTTTATGAAGCTGGATTTCTGTTTCTCTTCGGGTTTTGCAGTAAGTTGTTGTGTTTACTGCTTCACTTACTATTAGAAATGTGTGCGGTTTTTCGTTTGCATTAATACCATAATTGTAGCACCTGTTACAACCCAGATATTTCAAATGTGATGCCTGAATAATTGCCTCGTTGTTAGTAATTACCTTCCACATAAGGTATTAATCTTGAAAAGGCCACGGACGGAGGTAATCAAGTTTATTAGGTTTTTATATAGTGTTGAAATGCTTTTTCTTCAGTACCACACCAACTCCTTCTAAAGAAAATACATATCTGTGGAACAGCTAGCCAGGCTTACGACTGGATCGGAGATTTCCCTGCGGGCAGGGAATCCTGGACGAAGAGACGTACGCAGTCACTGAAGTAATGTCCGGCAAAACGCAAGGGAGTGGAAGAGGACCGCTGCAGTTTGTGATGTACGTTGATAAGTTAGTGGATAGTATTAGCTGTAATCCAGGAACCAAGTCATAATAGTCACCTCTTGTATTAGCTATAACCCAGGAATCAGGCCATAGCAGTCACCCCTTTGTCAAAGTGTATATGTGTGGATTTAGTAATTTGGAGTCCGCATAGTAGCTAGAAAGATTCCTCATTCGTTTCTGTTCTGCTTATATCTACTGTAAGGGGCAGGGGGGGGGGGGGAAGGAAAGAAAAACGACACACCATGAAGGAATCAACCGAATAGGACGGAAATCGGTGGATGTCACGTGCGTGTACAAACAAACAAATAATCTCAGTTTCAGAGATACTGGATGATTTATTCAAGAGAAATAGCTTCACAAACTGAGCAAGACAATAATGCGTTGGTCCACCTGATGCAAACAGATAGTCGGCTTTGTATCGATAGGTGAGTTGCCTTCCTGCTGGATATCGTACCAAATTCTGCCCAATTCGTGCGTTGCACGTCAAAATCCCAAGCTGGTTGGAGGGCCCAGCCCACAATGCTCCAAACGTTCTCAATTCGGGAAAAATCCATCGACCTTGCAGCCAAGATAGTGTTTGGCGAGTTCAGAGGCAAGCAGTAGAAAATCTCGCCGTGTGCGACCAGGCATTGTCATGCTGAAATGTATGCCCAGGATGGCTTGCCTTGAAGGGAAACAAAACAATGAGTGGAATACCGTTACCGCAAATCTGTGCCATAAAGAGTGCCGCAGAACAGCCAGAATTGTCCTGCTACGAAAAGAAATGACACCGCAGACCATAACTCCTGGTTGTTGGACTGTATAGCAGGCGACAATCAATCTCTACTGCTTGTCTTCATTTAGACAAACCCTACCATGGCCAGCAAGGTCGCCAGATCTCACCCCAGTTGAGAACGTTAGGAACGTTATGGGCTCAGCTCTTAATATCTTTGGATTTTGGCCATCTAACGCGCCCATTGGACTAAAGTTGGCACGATATCCCTCAGGAGGACATCCACTAACTCTGTGAATGCCAAGCCGAATAGATCCCTGCGTAACGGCCACACGTGGACCAACACGTTATTGACTTGCTCGATTTCTGACGCTCTTTCTCTTAAATAAATCATCCATTTCTTTCTGAAATTGTAATCTTTTTTTATTCTTTTTGTCTGTACATGTACATCACATTTAACTATTTTCTTTCCATTGGGATAATTCTTTCGTAGCGCATCCTTTTTTTTCTTTTTTTTTCTTAGAATGTACGGGGTGATCAAAAAGAAAGTATAAATTTGAAAACTTAATAAACCATGGAATAATGTAGACAGAGAGGTAAAAATTGACACACATGCTTGGAATGACATGGGGTTTTATTAGAACAAAAAAAAACCATATTGCTAGACGCGTGAAAGATCTCTTGGGCGCGTCGTTTGGTGATGATCGTGTGCTCAGCCGCCACTTTCCTCATGCTTGGCCTCCCAGGTCACCAGACCTCAGTCCGTGCGATTATTGGCTTTGGGGTTACCTGAAGTCGCAAGTGCATCGTGGTCGACCGACATCTCTAGGGATGCTGAAAGACAACATCCGACGCCAATGCCTCACCATAACTCTGTACATGCTTTACAGTGCTGTTCACAACATTATTCCTCGACTACAGCTGTTGTTGAGGAATGATGGTGGACATGTTGAGCATTTCCTGTAAAGAACATCATCTTTGCTTTGTCTTACTTTGTTATGCTAATTATTGCTATTCTGATCAGATAAAGCGTCATCTGTCGGACATTTTTTGAACTTTTGTATTTTTTTGGTTCTGATAAAACCCCATGTCATACCAAGCATGTGTATCAGTTTGTACCTGTATATCTACATTATTCCGTGATTTATTCAGTTTATACTGACTTTTTGATCACCCGGTACTTTCCTTACTGTGTCACGTACCCGCAACGCCATCAGGCAGAATTCAATCTCGCGATGGATAGGAGTCACAATATAAGTTCTTAGGCTTTTACCAGAAGTGACAGTTTGAACAGATTCATTTTGGGTATTAGGCTCAGTCAATATGAAACATTAAAACAGTGTTTTAAACACAAAATGTTTAGGTTCATTAGTGCAATTTTGTCTTTCAATTCAGTCTGTTCTCCTGTTACATTTGTTTATTTTTCTATCTTTCCCAGTTTTCTAGCAAGCAAAACTGGGTAAATAAGCACGTCAAATTTTTGAAATAGTTTAACATTAAAAATTCTTGTGTAACTGCCATAGATCAAAAAACGTAATGATTGTACATTTTCATTTCCGGACACACTGGCAGTTTCCTCGTGAGAACTACTTACTTAACCAAAAGCACTTCAGCCATTTTTACTCTTTATTGCACATGCTGTACATCCAGTTATCGTAGCACTAGTCATTATAATGAAGTCTTTTAGTATATTTCCTGATTTGAAACCTGCAGACAAATACAAGGCTTCTAAGAATATTTTCATTGAATAAAAGAATATTTTCCTATAGTGTAATTCGAGCCTACGCACAATTTCTTTGCTTCCTTGAAGACGACACATTGAAAATACGTTTTAATAGCACAAAAATGGCAACGTTTTGGCAAAAGTTAGTAGTGAGTAGCCACTATTGTTGGAAAAAGCGTGAATAATATTGCTTGAATTCGCTACAGCTTACAGATGTGGAAGTGGACCATTGACTGTTATAGCAATTACAACAAAAATGAGTAATTGACTAAACGTGGAGCATAATGTGCGGTGACTGTTCACCGACCCCAAACCAATTATAAAAAAAGATTGCTAGAATTGACTCATTAGTTGTTGCCTTAATAATAGACATGCAAAAAATACGAGTGTTATTTGTTCGAATGTTAACAAAGTATCACACATCTTTCAGTAAATGATGTATATAGCCAACGCGTTGCATACAGTTTATTGCAGTAAGCCTTAACCAGGCTTCAATACCACTAAGAGTATCTTCTTCGTAATGAATAAAGGCATACAACTTCCTTTACGTTAAAATTATAAGCATACTGTATGAGCTAAAACGCTCATGTCAAATAGCAGACTTGAGCGTTTCAGCTGAATGTGTGCTTTAATTTTCACGTTATGTAGGTTATGTGACTTTATTCTTTATGAAAAAGATACCCCTAGTGATAGTGAAACCTGGTCAACGCTTATTACGATAAACTTTATGCAAGTGATTGAATATATAATCATCTATTGAAAATTAAAGTTGTTGCTGTCAACCATGTTAAATATTGTATTATTTATATTGCGTAATTTTTAAAAATGGAAGTTCTTATTTTTTAAATACTTATTAGTTACTGATCTTCGTTAGAGACACTGGCTGATATCCGTTCTTCTTCAAAGGCAATGGTCTGAGAAAAATTGGTTATCTGAGACACTAAGAACACCACACAGACCAATTCAAAGCTCCAGAGATTCGCAGAGTATGGATGTAAATCATCCTTGCCAGAAACATAGAACTTTAGGTAAACTAGTACATTTATTCTACACTCAAACTCATAAATTCATCTTTCACTAAACAACAATAGACTTGCACAGTTCTCTACTGGCTGCATGTAATGACACAGTGAGACACAGTGGGCGCAGTTTCCAGTCTGAGACACGGGGCAGTCACTCGCTTGAGGTGCTGATTGTCGTCTGTCCTCTGTCAGCGGCGGCTGCAGCGTCCGTCAGCGGTGCTGACGGGGCGCAGCGAGCAGCGGGTAGTGGGGCCCACGCCCTCGCCCTCTGTCTTCTTCTTGCTCTCACTCGGCCATGTAGCGGCCCAGCAGGCTCCAGTTGTGGCTGTAGTCGACGCGCAGCACGCCCTGCCCGCTCACGCTGAACTGCCCGCGGAGGGTCCACCTGCAACCACCAGCCGCTGGAGCCAGCCACTCTCCACTGCGCACTACATCTACAACAGCGGCTCTGAAAATTCGTTATCCAACCAGGAAACCCTGAATAAATGACATGTACAACAGTGCACCTGCTGTGAGTAAGACTGCACAATGATTTACCGCTCCCTCGAAGTCACTGAAAGTTATGAACTCAACATCGTTTTCGCTGACCATTTATGTGCCACCTGATGAAGTTCCCACATTTAAAACGCCAGGAATACTTTCGCTAGTCCCACATCTCCCAACGCTCCCTGTCCTTGGGTAGCCCTACGTACTGCAGTGCCTGTCACCAAATCCCACCCTCTTTGCGTCTCTACACAATGCACGTCCTTTGTTAGGGGAATGCCGAATGCCCTCTCCTTCCAGACCATGCATTCATTCCTGCGATCTACTCATTCTTTTAACTACAACGTACACTACCTTGGCGACTGCAAATGAATGCTCTTATCCACCGTTTCCCTGCATCTTACAATCCCACCCGACTACTACCATCTTCATTAGGTCTCTTAACCTTTCCCAATGCTCAATCCATATCCGTTCTTTTTTAGTTTGTACATAAAAATCTATCCCTTAGAAAATTTTGCCAAGGCTAACAGTCTCAAGAGCTTTACAGATTGATGAACACACTCATCGCCTCAGCTAGTTTAAGCTCATCGCTTTTATCCGTACCGATGTTTTTTTAGTATTTTAATCAAAGATAAAACAGTGCCATCCTCCTCTCCACTAGAGGAATGTAAGCAATAGATAAATAAATTAAAAAACTGTTTACAGAGAATCCGCCTCATTTCGTCTGGGCTGAAGAATGACATCGTTCCTCAGACAGTTATTTTACAACAGCACTTTATCACGCTTCTATCTGTACATCGGTACAGTTTAACAAAGTACTATTTTAAAATAAATGCTTTGTGGAACGATGTAATTTTTTTAAAAAATGCGTCGTTTTTCTGTCCACTACTTCAGACAGGCAGTAGCCTTCAAAGGCATTCTAGTCTCCTCTTCCAGATACATACACTTTTCACTACCTATTTCCACGTTGCTTCAAAGAATATCTCAGGACAATCATCTAATAACGGCCCCAGCGCTGAGAAGCATAACAAAGAAAACAGCAGAAAAACTATACTCCACAGACAAAGAGGTGACTTCATCGCAGCTTTATGAAACGTCAGAACATGTCCCAAAATGATGCACTCTACAACACCAAAAATATTACACCCTTACAAACTCGACTTGCAAAATTAAGACCCAGGTATAAGTGACATATTCTCCAAAATATACCACGGATGACGGCGTAACTATCAAGACACTTATCATAAGAAACACTAAACCGAAGTAAATCTGTCCCAGCAAAACCAGTGTTTAAACCGCAACCGGATTATTCCCAGAACACGTCCTAACAAACCACTTACTGAGAATAAAGAAGCGCCGAAACACCTTGACGTAAAACTTCAGTTAGTAATCAACACATAAATGCAAATGCTTAACACATAGTATGAACCCTAGGATAAGATAAATATAGATAAACACATTGTAGCAATCCTCCTCTCCATAAATCAGAGGGAACTGTAAACAGAGGGAGTATACGACCACCTAAAGCCACAGGTAAGACAGCAGACACGAACATAAAAAAAAAACATGGAAGAAAGATTAAGATAAAGATATATACACAAATTGCTTCAAGGAGCATCGCATGGTGTACACAAAACTGTAAGAAAATTTAATTTAAGATAGCTGCGGCAATCAGTAACACACATTTAATTTATAAGAAACCGGATGTATGGAAAAATAGAAGTGGCACTCTGAAAAATAAAGAAATAAAGAAAAAATTAAAGGCCAAATAGATGATTAGAACCAAAAAATGTTCTCAATCTAGTAGATGATGCTGTAGTATACAGAGAAGTTGCAGAATTAGAAAATTGCAGCGAAATGCAGGAAGATCTGCAGCGGATAGGCACTTGGTGCAGGGAGTGGCAACTGACCCTTAACATAGACAAATTGCGATTACATAGAAAGAAGGATCCTTTATTCTATGATTATATGATAGCGGAACAAACACTGGTAGCAATTACTTCTGTAAAATATCTGGCAGTATGCGTACGTAACGATTTGAAGTGGAATGATATTATAAAATTAATTGTTGGTAAGGCGTGTGCCAGGTTGAGATTCATTGAGAGAGTCCTTAGAAAATGTAGTCCATCAACAAAGGAGGTGGCTTACAAAACACTCGTTCGACCTATACTTGAGTACTGATCATCGGGTTGACAGAGGAGATAGAGAAGATCCAAAGAAGAGCGGCGCGTTTCGTCACAGGGTTATTTGGTAAGCGCGATAGCGTTACGGAGATGTTTAGCAAACTCAAGTGGCAGACTCTGCAAGAGAGGCGCTCTGCATCGCTGTGTAGCTTGCTGTCCAGGTTTCGAGAGTGTCCGTTTCTGGATGAGGTATCGAATATATTGCTTCCCCCTACTTATACCTCCCGAGGAGATCACGAATGTAAAATCGGAGAGATTCGGGCGCGCACGGACGCTTTCCGGCAGTCGTTCTTCCCGCGAACCATACGGGACTGGAACAGGAAAGGGAGGTAATGACAGTGGCACACTGTCATTACCTCCGTTGGGTGGCTTTCTGAGTATAAATGTAGATGTAGACCCTCTCCACCTCAGCAAAACGAATGAAAAGACTACATTTAAAGAAATAAGTAATAATCAGCAGTTATCTTCAGAAGGCATCAAATCTCATTGATGAAAATTCGTGCAGTTTCAACGATTATAACCAATTGGAAACCCAAGATGATTTTAAATTACATATATGTCAGGAAAATTTCCGATCTTAAGTTACAGCCACAGTTTTAGGAAGACATAGTTTTTCCTAAAGAGAGGTGGAAACAGATACCAGAGACCAGTGTTCCTACTCGACGTACACTGCACTACTGGCAGGTGAAAGGAGAGAGAGTGGAAATGAAAGGTGTGGCGTGGGACAGAGTCAGAGAGCACACTGGCTACTCTGTATTCTCTGGCCCTGTGAAGAACCCATCTCGCATCCGCCTTCTTACTCACACAAATTTTTAGTAGCTGAACTTCTGTGCCCTATTATTATGGCGTTGCGAATAAAGCGACGACTTGCCGCAGCTTTCTGCGGTTCATCGCTACTTAGATATTCGTGTGCGAGGCAGTATGTAGGGAGACAGCAGAGGAGCGCCAGCTGAGGTATACTGACTGGTCGCCGACGCGCAGGCGGTAGGCCAGCCCTCTGTGGCAGCAGGGCTTGGGAAGAGCCATCTTGGCGCCGCCGTAGGGCCGCGAGGGCAGCGGCACGCCCAGGCAGCGCGACGCCAGCACGCAGTCCGGCGACGGCGGCGGCGACAGCGGGGGCGGTGACAGCGGGTGCGGGGGCGGGGGCGGGCCGGCGCCGCACACGCTGCACGCGCTCGCGCTGCTGCAGCAGTCGTCGCACTCGCCGTCTGCAACACGCAGGTGCACAGGGGGTGAGATGCGTGCAGCAGTCCTACGCCGCTGTCAGCAGTTCCCCGTTAGCGCGGCTTTTGTCCATTTACGACTGCTTAGAGTGAGTTGCCACTCATAAGCACTTGAAGACTCCCAGAACGATCGACTTATCCATAGCAATACGGAGCAGAGTACTGGAGCAAAGCCACTTCTGGCAAAATTTTGTTACGAAATTAATATCACATTGCTTGATTAATCAATGAAACTGACCAATTACACTACTGGCTATTAAAATTGCTACACCACGAAGATGACGTACTACAGAAGCGAAATTTAAGCGACGGGAAGAAGATGCTGTGATATGCAAATGATTAGCTTTTCAGAGCACTCACATAAGGTTGGCACCGGTGGCGACACCTACAACGTGCTGACATGAGGAAAGTTTCCAACCGATTTCTCATACACAAACAACAGTTGACCGGCGTTGCCTGGTGAAATGTTGTTGTGATGCCTCGTGTAAGGAGGAGAAATGCGTACCATCACGTTTCCGACTTTGATAAAGGTCGGATTGTAGCCTATCGCGATTGCAGTTTATCGTATCGCAACACTGCTGCTCGCGTTGGTCGAGATCCAATGACTGTTAGCAGAATATGGGATCGGTGGGTTCAGGAGGGTAATACGAAACGCCGTGCTGGATCCCAAGGGCCTCGTATCACTAGTAGTCGAGATGACAGGCATCTTATACGCATGGATGTAACGGATCGTGGAGCCACGTCTCGATCCCTAAGCCAACAGATAGGGACATTTGCAACACAACAACCATCTGCACGAACAGTTCGCAGCAGCATGGACTATCAGCTCGGAGACCGTGGCTGCGGTTACCCTTAACGCTGCATCACAGACAAGAGCGCCTGCGATGGTATACTCAACGACGAACCTGGGTGCACAATGGCAAAACGTCATTTTTCGGATGAATCCAGGTTCTCTTTACAGCATCATGATGGTCACATTCGTGTTTGGGGACATCGCGGTGAACGCACATTGGAATTCGTCATCGCCATACTGGCGTATCACCTGGCGTGATGGTATGGGGTACCACTGGTTACACGTCTCGGTCACCTCTTTTTCGCATTGACGGCACTTCGAACAGTGGACGTTACATTTCAGATGTGTTACGACCCGTGGCTCTACCCTTCACTCGATCCCTGCGGAACCCTACATTTCAGCTGGATAATGCACGACCGCATGTTGCACTCCTGTACGGGTCTTTCTGCATACAGAAAATGTTCGACTGCTGCCCTGGCCAGCACATTCTCCAGATCTCTCACCAACTGAAAACGTCTGGTCAATGGTGGCGGAGCAACTGGCTCGTCACAACATGCCAGTCACTACTCTTGCTGAACTGTGGTATCGTGTTGAAGCTGCACGGGCAGCTGTACCTGTACACGCCATCCAAGCTCCGTTTGACTCGATGCCCAGTTATATCAAGGCCGTTATTACGGCCAGAGGTGGTTGTTCTGGGTACTGATTTCTCAGGATCTGTGCACCCAAATTGCGTGAAAATGTAATCACATGTCATATCAAGGCCGTTATTACGGCCAGAGGTGGTTGTTCTGGGTACTGATTTCTCAGGATCTATGCACCCAAATTGCGTGAAAATGTAATGACATGTCAGTTCTAGTATAACATATTTGTCCAATGGATACTCGTTTATCATCTGCATATCTTCTTGGTGTAGAAATTTTAATGGCCAGTAGTGTAATTCCCGCCTTCCTCAACTCCTGGGAACTCACTCGTTTTCCTGGGGAATCCCCCAGCCTGTACAAACCTGTAGCAGATCCTTTGAGACATCGCTTGTCCAATGTTTTCCAATCCTTCTCAGAACACCTACATGCTTACATGACACTGAGGAATACGCAGACATTGAACAATATGCTTCCTGTCTTCCCAACCAAAACGCTCTGAGATGTGTTTTCGAGACATGCCGAAAAGGCTTCCGCTGTGAACAATAGCAAAATACCTGTCTGCTGACCACCTCATCCTAAACGTCTCTGAGCTTGCAGACCTGGGTTTCCCTCAGAATACCCTCCTGTAGAATAAGGCTAGTTCCTCAGCTTGTCGATCACACTATTCTTCTTGGAACACCTGGGTGTTTCAATGTCACTGACGTCCAG
This sequence comes from Schistocerca cancellata, assembly GCF_023864275.1. Taxonomy (NCBI): domain Eukaryota; kingdom Metazoa; phylum Arthropoda; class Insecta; order Orthoptera; family Acrididae; genus Schistocerca; species Schistocerca cancellata. Next base: position 838,962,522 of record NC_064628.1, on the reverse strand, counting down.
AACTGGGGAAATACTGAGACGTTTCACTGGCACCACCCCCACCTGGAAATTGGTGGGAAATGCTCAGTCTGTGTTCAGCTGTTGGTGTGGAAGCAGTTGCGTGTGCAATGTGTTCAACAGATGAGATGGTGTCAGACAGACAGGGCTTAAATAACTGTGTTACCTGTAAGCATGCACCCAAGGACTGCATCAAATGATTCAAATGGCTCTGAGCACTATGGGACTTAACCGCTGAGGTCATCAGTCCCCTAGAACTTAGAACCAGTTAAACCTAACTAACCCAAGGACTGTGGCGCCTAGAACCGCTCGGCCACTCCGGCCGGCAGGACTGCATCCGTAGCTTCCTACATTAGCACTGGAAAGAAATGATAATGGAGGAATATGAAACAAGAATACTGTTTGGCAAATAATGATGGTGCATAGAGAGAGCTTTCTTTCCAATCCTCATGTAGGAAGCTATGGACGCAGTCCTCAGGTGCGAACTTACAGGTAACACAGTTGTTAAAGTCCTCTGTGTCTGATACCAACATCTCATCTATTGAACCCATTGCACACACAACTGCTTCCACACCAACAGCTCAACACAGACTGAGCTTTTTCAGCAATTTTCCAGGTGGGAGTCGTGTTGGTGAAACATACTGGTATTTCGCCAATTCTAGAGGTCGGTGACATCTAAGTGCCCATGTACTCTGAGAAGAATAGGATTCTGGACAAGTTGAGGAATACCTTTGAACCAGCTTCATTCTACAGGAGAGTATTCGGTAGGAAACCATGGTCTGCAGGCTCAGAGACGCTTAGGATAGCGTGGTCTGCAAACAGGTATTTTGCTATTGTTCACAATGTTGGCCTTTGGAACATACTTCGAAAACACATCTCAGAACGTTTTGGTTTGCAGGTGGTAAGACAGGAAGCATGTTGTGCAACGTCCTGGTGTCCATCTCCCCCCCCCCCTCCCCTCACTCCACCTCAATGACATTTAAGAGCCAAGGTGTTCCAAGAAAGACACTGTGGGAAATACGCTTGATGGCGTTTGCGAGAAGCCAGGAAGCACTTAATTTGTAATGTTTTAGGTGCATTGTTTTCCTTTAGTTCAGGCAGTCAGTGCGCAGGTGTTCCACGAATGTCCAGGAGGAAAAGTCAGCAACAAAGCAGGCCGACGCTAGCGCAAGTCCCCTGGGGTATAATGACCCACCAGGAGCTGCCACTGAGATCAAAAGCGCCGCCTGGAGCAGCGGATACTCAGTGCAACCTGCAGGTACTAAGGCGGCCTTTTGACTGTGTGAGGCCACAGGATGATGCAAGCGTACAGCGCCGACCACAACAGTTGCCCAGGCTGCTGCTGAGTGGTGAGCACTTGCAGTTTGAGCGCCAGCCACCTTGGTAATTCGAGTTTCGGATGCTTGAGGTGCTGCGTTCAATCGCTTGGTGTCTGTTGGCTTGGAGACGTGACACTAAACTTCCAGATACTGCGCTGAATGGGCATGCCGTATCTGAGCGCTGGCAGCACACCAGCTACCGACCGTACATGCTCTCATGCTCATTCATGCGAGCGCATGCTTATGAACACATGTAATGCCCATCTCTCCGAAGATGCAGGTGGATGTCTTTTTGCGATATATAGACTCAATTGGCAGTACATATGGTGCATGTTTATGATCTATTAGTGAAGTTTATGAGTGTTGGTGTGCTATATTTAACGATATTTGCAAAATTTTTGGATATGCAGCTGTGCATATAGATGTTTTTGATTTTTAACGATCTGTAGGTGGTGTGTAGGCGAGGTTTTTAGTCGTGTTGGCATACTGTTTTTCAAGATTTTTGCGTTGTGTTTTTGATCTTTATATGAGTTGTAGGTAAGGTTTTTAGCTGTACTGTTTTTGCCATGTGTATTGGATCTCTGTATCTGTGCAGAAGGTTTTTTTTTCAACTGATGTAGCCTGATGATCTCTAGTTATGTAATTAGGGTATGCAGTTGTTGTTTGACGCAAGAAGGTAATACTTCCAGCAATTGCGAGCGGTATTGTGAACTCACAAAAATTCTCCCAACAGGTTAACATCTGTACATCTGAAAAAGGATGAAATATAGAGAGTATCCTACATCCTGTAATACAAACAGCTCAGCACACATTGAGCGTTTCCCGCCAATTTCCAGTAAGGGTTGGGAGGATTGGGGAGGGGGAAGTGATGGGGAGGGGAAGGGCTGGGGATTTTCCAAGATGAGGGAAGATTTCCCAAGGGGTGGCTAAGGCAGGGAGTAATTGAGCAATTTAATTAATTAGTCAATTACTTTGATATCAATTTCATATGAAAATTGTGCCAGAACTCTTTTTTCCACTATTGGCAGGCTATGGTGATAAAAGTTTGATTATGGGTGTAGCAAGTTGTTAACTGTTGTTGCATCTACGAGGCTGCCATGGAGCGAAACAGGAAGTAATTCACGTATACGTCTTCAGTACCTGTGGTGGCGTTTTGACCATACCATGTGCATCGAACTGCGAAATGAAACACAAGGATTAATCATGAAAATATTGTGATGTACAAAGTATACTGATAGCGTACCTATCATCGTGATATTTAGAGCGGGAAAAACTATCGTTATGCTCACAAGTAATCAGTAGCAAATGAGAATGATCTTAAAAGGCATATCGGGTGTTTCACAATTCCAATTACAGGCTTCTAGGGTTTATAAATAAGACTTAATATATAATGTTTTGTTAAGGAACGCATATCCAGATATCTACCATTTGGACTGAGTTGAAGATCGAATAGCTTTCAAATACTATATTTGGAGGGATACTGAAATAAAATGGAAGAAGAGGGTACAAGGCATAGATAATATTATTACATGCATGTATGTAGTGTCTCCAAGAAATGTAGAAATCTTTCATTTTCTTTTGCTGTTATTCCATGTTTGTGGTCCTAATTTAGTCGAAGTTTATTTACTGACGCATGTCACACTGACGGTATTACTTCAAATTACAATGAATGGCATGAATGTTTAAATGAATCAAAGGACTTGAAATCGCCAAAGCAAATGCACCATTTATTTGATGTAAGTTGTGGACTGAACGAACCAGCAGATGCGTTAACATTGTGGCTAGAATGTGAAGATTGATTTGCGAAGATATGTTAATGGAATACAATGAAGAAATTTCTTGCAACAGGGCACTATATCTTGAATGGTCATAATTTGACATGCCGATGACTTGGATCACCTGTTCCTACATTAATGTAAGAATTTCCCGAAGTAGATGTGTTAGATCCAGTCCATGAAGAGTTACAATGTAATGAACTTCACGAAAAAGCTAACTGTGAACAGCATACTACAACTGACAATGTTAACCGTGAAGTTCGGTACCATGACATTGGCTCAAATGTGTTTTGCTTCACTGCCCATGCAGGTTGTGGTATAACATTTACCGAGACTGAAAACACTCATAAATTAAATTCGCTGAATCTTCATTGCATTGCAACAGCCTTTCACGGCAGAGCTTCAACTCTTCTAATCGGAGATAGAACCTTGCACAGTGCCCATTTCAGTTTTAGATAATTCATTGCCCATTATAACAGCAAACAGTAACATTAATGCATGTTCATTGATTCTTATTAATGAAGTTACCATGTGTCCAGTTCAAATATTGAAGCTTATAGACAGATAATTTAAAGAGTTATCTACAAATGAATGTTATAAACATAAAACTTCTGGAGATAAAACTAATGTTTTGTGCGGTAATTTTCGACAAACTTAGCCAGTTATTTCAGATGGATCACTTGCAACTTTACTTGAGGATTGCATCACAAATTGGAACGAGTTCCGTAAATATCATCATGTAACTTTAACTAAAAATACGTGGGCTTTGTCAAATAAAGTAGAGTTTGTGGATTTTTTAAACAAATTGGTAATGACCAACAAGGAAGTTTCCACACTTTTGTGACAATAGTATTGAAATACCACAAGCATTGTTTGGTGACCAACAGAATATGATTAATGAAATTTATGGCAATATTGCAGAAATCATTTTATCTCAATCCACATTAAATTCAGCTACTCTAGCACCAAAAAAATGAAGACTGTGTAATAAGAAACAACGCTATATTCAATAATGTACTATGAGAAGCAAAAATTAATTAGAACTATTATAAAATAATTTATGATAGTGAATACAAAATTAATAGATACTATCCAGTGGGGTTTTTAAACTCTCTGTCGGAAGTGGTTTACCACCGCACAAATTACAAATAAAAAGTTAACTGCATTTTTCATCTTATTAGAATTATAAACTCTAAAGAAGGATTAGTTAATGGCACTAAAATGAGTGTCAAATGTTTATATAGTAACGCTATCGTTCGCCAAGTTTTAACTGGAATCACAAAAAATTAACCAATTTTGATTCCACGTGTACATATGACTTATTTGGTTACTATCTCATCTTTTAGTTTCAAATAACACAATTCCCAACTATTCCTGCATTTGCAGCTGCCGTTAGTAAGTCATAAGGACAAACATTTGGAAAAGATTGAGTTCTATTAAGACAACCAGGTCTTGCGCATAGTCAGTTGTATGTTGTAACAAGTAGAGTTTGATGTTTTGATGATTTGAAATTTTATATCTATAAACATAGCGAGCAAGGAATTTAGCAAATGATGAAAGAATACACTAATGGCCATTAAAATTGCTACACCAATAAGAAATGCAGATGATAAACGGGTATTCATTGGACAAATATATTATACTAGAACTGACATATGATTATATTTTCACGCAATTTGGGTGCATAGATCCTGAGAAATCAGTACCCAGAACAACCAGCTCTGGCCATAATAACGGCCTTGATACGCCTGGGCATTGTGTCAAACAGAGCTTGGATGGCGTGTGCAAGTACAGCTGCCCATGCAGCTTCAACACGATACCACAGTTCATCATGAGTAGTGACTGGCGTATTGTCACAAGCCAGTTGCTCGGCCACCATTGACCAGACGTTTTCAGTTGGTGAGAGATCTGGAGAATGTGCTGGCCAGGGAAGCAGTCGAACATTTTCTGTGTCCAGACCGGACCTGCAACGTGCGGTCGTGCATTAACCTGCTGAAATGTAGGGTTTTGCGGGGATCGAATGAAGGGTAGAGCAACGGGTCGTAAAACATCTGAAATGTAACGTCCACTGTTCAAATTGCGGTCAGTGCGAACAAGAGGTCACCGAGACGTGTCACCAATGGCACCCCATACCATCACGCCGGGTGATACGCCAGTATGGCGATGACGAATACACGCTTGCAATGTGCGTTCACCGCGTTGTCGCCAAACACGGATGCGACCATCGTGATGCTGTAAACAGAACCTGGATTCATCCGAAAAAATGACGTTCTGCAATTCGTGCACCCAGGTTCGTCGTTGAGTACACCATCGCAGGCGCTTCTGTCTGTGATGCAGCGTCATGGGTAACCGCAGCCATGGTCTCCGAGCTGATAGTCCACGCTGCTGCAAACGACGTCGAACTGTTCGTGCAGATGGTTGTTGTCTTGCAAACGTCCCCATCTGTTGACTCAGGGATCGAGACGTGGCTGCACGATCCGCTACAGCCATGCGGATGAGATGCTTGTCATGTCAACTGCTAGTGATACGAGACCGTTGGGATCTAGCACGGCGTTCCGTATTACCCTTCTGAATCCACCGATTCCATATACTGCTAGCAGTCATCGGATCTCGACCAACGCGAGCAGCAATGTCGCGATACGGTAAACCGCAATCGCGATAGGCTACAATCCAACCTTTATCAAAGTCGGAAACGTGATGGTACGCATTTCTCCTCCTTACACGAGGCATCACAACAACATTTCACCAGGCAACGCCGGTCAACTGTTGTTTGTGTATGAGAAATCGGTTGGAAACTTTCCTCATGTCAGCACGTTGTAGGTGTCGCCACCGGCGCCAACCTTGTGTGAGTGCTTTGAAAAGCTAATCCTTTGCATATCACAGCATCTTCTTCCTGTCGGTTAAATTTCGCGTCTGTAGTACGTCATCTTCGTGGTGTAGCAATTTTAATGGCCAGTAGTGTATTTACCAAAAATATTGTTTATACTGAGATTTTTTATCATTAGATTGTAGAATTAAGCAATTATTTCCCTCATTCTTGTCTTTCATTCTCTCAAGTTTCCTCTTCGTCCTTTCTCTTTACCCATGGCATTCAGGTAAGACCTAAAGAAATATGCATACTGCTCAGGTGAGAACTACGAAATTGCAAATGAACAACTTGTAGTTATTTATATTCGTATTTAAAAAATTTGAGTTTTGTTGTGTTGCAACTACAACTGATCGAATCTCGACCGTAAGGAAGTAAAAGATTATCTTTCTATTTTTACCTACTCAAAAAAGTTTCATTTTGTCCTCCTCATCACCACTTGCGAGGTGAACACCAAGGTTGGGAAGGACTGGTTTACTGTGTGTGTCAAAGTGTCCATATCTCAGATCGGGATCCATCTTCTCGAGAGAAGGTAATGGTGTAAGTGGTATGGACAGTTCGTCACCTGTGAGTGGAGATCCAGAGTCTGAGGCGGAGGCGGAGGGTGGCTGCGACAGCGACAGGGGCAGCGCGTGCGGCTGCGAGTGCGGGGGCGTGGAGCGCACGCGGCGCCACGAGAGGCGGCCGTTGCAGAAGTGCGCCTCCTCCAGGCTGGCCGCCAGCTCGGGGGTGCGGCTGCTCGGCGACCACGCCCCCTGCCCGTCCTCGCCGTCGCTCCTGCACACGACACCGCGCCACACCACGTGACTGTCTGCTGTCAGCGCACTGCAGGTTAGGTTTATGGACTTCCATGCGATAATGAGTCAGAACGTTATGATCGCAGACGCACGTGATTATTTCCCCACAGCAGGAGTCTAAGAAGTGAAGTGTGGTTGCGTCAAAGTGTATTGAAGGTGTCCCAGGAACAATGGTCAACATGACGGGAATGATCACCAGAAACAGAAACGTCTAGTAAATATGGCCTCTACAATACATACCTTAAGGGTTATGACCGCTTGGTCATCTTCGCTACTGCGAAACACATCTCTTTTACCGAACAACTGCTCGGAGCTCTTAAAGTGCACATTTTGTAGCCCATGTTTACACACCACTTTTCTTGTTTTCGTCCATACTGCCTTCCCGGAAAATATGGAAAGCAAAGAGCTTACAGTAGAAGAGATTCGTTTCACAATATCTAAGATGGAATAGTGCTCTTAGCTCTTAAGGTACACAGTTCAAATCCCATGTTTCCTAGAATTTTTTGCTTCTAGTGATCGTTCCTGTGTTATCCCTGAATACTGACCATTCCTCTTGGGACACCCTGTGTAGTTGACACGGGAAGAACTGTAAAATAATGTATTAAAGAGCACGGACCACAAACGCAGTTAAAACGTAAAATCTGTGGCAGAATACCAGGGAAACTGTGGCCAAGTCATTGATGTCAACAACGTCTGCGTGTTAGCCAGGGAAACCAACAGCTGTAAAGGGAATTCCGAGTAGCCCTTGACATTTCCAGGAATGAATGTAGCAACAACGGAGAAGACGGCTATGGGCTTCTCGTCATCAAGGGAGTAAATGCGTGGCCAAGTTGTTTGGGGAATATTAACAATGACCACGAAGCCATTTCTGCTACATAACAGTGACATTTTGATGAACACTCCCCCTCTCCTGCTCTGCCTGTTTCTTTCATTCCAATGATGATGACCCATGAACAGTAGCAGAAAGAATTTTACCCAGTAACTCTGTTTCTTCAGAATAAGCAAGGAAAAACTCTCTTTTATAAGCGAACGCGACCTGATCTTTCACAGTGTTCAGCTACCCATGAAAATTCTTAGGATGATTCCGACACAGCGGTCGAAACTGCGATCGTGTAAGAAGAGGAACATAACGGGGCCTAACAACCTCACAGATATATGAAGATGGCATCTGTTCTTTCGGACATGTCCGAAAGAATAGATACCATCTTCATATATAGTTAAGGCTAACCGGCCATTGACATTCTTCTTCTGTGCTGGATGCACACGCATTGCCCGAACTCTTACGGGACTCGGTAAGATTGTCTGCCGCGAGTAATGAATGTAATGGGCAGGGGCACTACGAATGTAGTGTGTGGACATTAAGTTGGGAAGGTGGGTCTCATGGGGAGCGTGCAAGGGATAAATCCATGCAGTCGCAGTATCCTCTGTGCCCTCGGTGGCTCAGATGGATAGAGAGTCTGTCATGTAAGCAGGAGATCCCGGGTTCGAGTCCCGGTCGGGGCACCCTTCTTTAACTGTCCCCGTTGATGTAGGTATATCAACGCCTGTCGAGAGCTTAGGGTCTTGATTTAATTACCATTTCAACCTGACAGATTTTATCATCACAATGAGCCCCGCCCACTGTGAGACTGAATTCCGCCTAATGACGCTGCGGTCACGTGACACGGAAAGAAAGGTATATAAGAGGAGCAGAAATGAATGAGGGATCATCCTAATGATGATACGGACCGTAAATGGGAAAACCCACTCACATGGACGACTTTGACAATGGGCAGATTGATATGGCCTCATCCTGGAACCGAGCGTCTCGGAATCTGCCACGCTGGTCGGCTGCTCGCGTGCTACTGTCGTCAACATCCGTGCAAAATGAATTGCCGGAGTTGGTTGCTTTCAGAATAAAATAAAATATCTTAAAGTGTACGGTTATTGGTAAAGTTTATTGACATTGAAAAGTCCATGCAAAGTGATTGCAGGTTGGCCAAACCGCGAGTAGCCGACAAGGTGCTGGACATCCACGCCTCATCGCACAACGTAGAGGTTGGAAGCTTATCCATATAAGCAAGATACGCCGCGATCTGTGATAGATCTGTAGACAGAGCATAAGGATGGTGCAAGGAAAAGTTTCCCGGAGAACACGTTCAGCGTACATTGTTGAACATGGGGTTCTGCAGCAGACTACACCTACGGGTGGAGCGTTTTTCTTCTTGCCGTGTATGGATCGATGCAGCATATGATCATTGTTGCAATAACTTGTGGGTGCCACGTTTCATACTTGTGGCCAGCTAGCTCACTGATACAATGAACCGGGAAGCCCAAATAAACGGTGAAAAGCGCTGCTTACTATGCTCCGAAGGAAACAGATGGTTTGTTGATCCATTTAACGAAGTTACATTGGTGGAAAAAATTTCGCGGGATGCCTGGGCCCTCTTTTGTGCTGATAGGGTGCATCTCTACACCTACATCATACTCCGCAAGCCACCTAAATGTGTGTGGTGGAGGATACTTTCGGTACCACTATCTGATCCCTCCAATCATGTTCCACTCACGAACAGTGGGTGAGAAGAATTATTGTCGGTAAGTCTCTGTATTGGCTCTAATTTCGCGAATTTTCTCCTCGTGGTCAATACGCGAGATGTACGTGGGGGGAAGTAGTATGTTGTCCGACTCCTCCTGAAAAGTGCTGTCCCGAAATTTCAATAATAAATGTCTGCGTGATGCACAACGTCTCGCTTGTAGCGTCTGCCAGGGGAGCGTCTTTAGCATCTCCTTAATGATCCCGTGACGAAACGCGCCGCTCTTCGTTGTATCTTCTCTACCTCCTATATCAGTCCTACCTAATAGGGATCACAGATAGATGAACAGTACTCAAGAATCAGGCAAACAAGCGCCTTATAAGCCACTTCTTTCGTGGATGAGATACATTTCCTTCAGATTCTTCCGATGAATCTGAGTCCGGTGTCTGGTGCCTGCTTTTATGTGGTCATCCCACTTAAGGCCGCTCTGGATAATTACGCCTGCATATTTCACGGCAGACGCTGTCTCCAGCTGTTTATCATCAATAGTGTACATCTACATCTACATCTACATGAATACTCTGCAAATCACATTTAAGTGCTTAGCAGAGGGTTTATCGAACCACCTTGACAATTCTCTATTATTGCAATCTCGTATAGCGCGTGGGAAGAATGAACACCTATATCTTTCCGTACGAGCTCTGATTTCCTTTATTTTATCTTGGTAAGTCAGTGTCAACAAAATATTTTCGCATTCGGAGGAGAAAGTTGGTGATTGGAATTTCATGAGAAGATTCCGTCGCCACGAAAAACGCCTTTCTTTTAATGACGTCCATCCCAAATCCTGTATCATTTCTGTGACACTCTCTCCCATATTTCGCGAAAATACAAAACGTGCTGCCTTTCTTTTCTTTGAACTTTTTCGATGTACTCCTTCAGCCCTACCTGGTAAGGATCCCACACCAAGCAGCAGTATTCTAAAAGAGGGCAGACAAGCGTAGTGTAGGCAGTCTCCTTAGTAGGTCTGCTACATTTTCTAAGTGTCCTGCCAATAAAACGCAGTCTTTGGTTAGACTTCCCCACAACATTTTCTGTATGTTCCTTCCAATATAAATTGTTCGTAATTGTAATACCTAGGTATTTAGTTGAATTTACGGCTTTTAGATTAGACTAATTTATCGTGTAAAGTTTAACGAGTTCTTTTTAGCACTCATGTGGATGACCTCACACTTTTCGTTATTTAAGATCAACTGCCACTTTTCGCACCATTCCGATATTTCTTCTAAATCGTTTTGCCGTTTGTTTTGATCTTCTGATGACTTTATTAGTCGATAAACGATAGCGTCATCTTCAGACAACCTAAGACGGCTGCTCAGGTTGTCTCCCAAATCGTTTATATAGATAAGGAACAGCAAAGGGCCTATAACACTATCTTGGGGAACGCCAGAAATCACTTCTGTTTTACTCGATGACTTTCCGCCAATTACAACGAACTGTGGCCTCTCAGACAGGAAATCACAAATCCAGTCACATAACTGAGACGATATTCCATAAGCACGCAATTTCACTACGAGCAGCTTGTGTGGTACAGTGTCAAAAGCCTTCTGGAAATCCAGAAATACGGAATCGACCTGAAATCCCTTGTCAATAACATTCATGTGAATAAAGAGCTAGTTGTGTTTCACAGGAACGATGTTTCCTAATCCATGTTGACTGTGTGTCGATAGATCGTTTTCTTAGAGGTAATTCATTATGTTCGAACACAATATATGTCCTAAAATCCTGCTGCATTTCGACGTTAACGATATGGGCCGGTAATTTAGTGGATTACTCCTACTACCTTTCTTGAATATTGGTGTAGCTGTACAGTAGTGGATTTCTTTTCCTATGCATGCGCAATATGTTACATTTATTTAAGTTCAGGATCACCTGCCAGAGCCTGTACCAATCATCAACTCCTGCATGTCGTTTTGCAAATTCTTACTATCTTCTGGCGTTGCGATTGTGGTATAGGTATACTGCATCATCTGCGAATAGCCTTAAAGAGCATCCGACGCTCTCTGCTAGATCATTTATATATATTTATTGTAAACAGTATCGGTCCTATCTCACTTCCCTGTGGTACTCCGGATATTACCTTTACATCTGTCGATTTAGACTGCAAGGAACCTGTTCGCCGTTGCAGACAGCGCCTGCGGTACGAACGGATAGCTCGGGTGGGGAACCGCAGGGTGGTAAGCGATACTGGACAAACGAGGCAGGCGAGTCTAGCCACAGACAGGAGAGCAGTATCTAGGCAGTAGCAGAGATGGAAGCAGGCCGGCACTCCGTCTGCGAGCAAGCAGGAGCCCGCGTGAAAGGCGGTCTGGGACTGCCTGCACTAACGTCACGGAACGAGGCCTAGCTACGCACGCACAAGGCGGCGGTGGCATTTCGCGATTCTGTTTCTACTACCGCTTCACGCAGATTGCATCACAGATATAGAGACGCTGAGAAGGGGGAATTTTGCGGAGCTACATGTACTGTCAAAAATACAATGTATGGCATTATAAATCTGAAATTCCTTGTAGAGGCGTGCTACCATTATGAATAGAAGTACTGGAAGAAATTTGAAAAAGCTGCTTGATTAATTATCATATTCTAGATTAATCTAGAACACTTTGGCTCTGAGCACTATGGGACTCAACTTCTGAGGTCATTAGTCCCCTAGAACTTAGAACTACTTAAACCTAACTAACCGAAGGACATCACACACATCCATGCCCGAGGCAGGATTCGAACCTGCGACCGTAGCGGTCTCGCGGTTCCAGTAGAACACTTTGTCCATTGTTTTTTACTGCCACACCAGCAGCTACAGTAAAACACAATGGACAAATTGTTCTAGATTAATCTAGTTTAAGACTGTTTTTTTAAGTAGCATTTCTCTATGTATGTATGTATAAACGCCTGAAGATGAACAAAACATGTTCGAAACGCGTTGCATTATGTTAGATTAAGCATAAAATAGAAAGTGACTGGTAGCAGAAACTTGAAATAAATAATTACCCAACACTCACTTTCGTCCGCCTTGTGATTTAGCGGATGATATTTTTCCGCTTTCCCTGAACGCAGTATAAACCCTCGACATGGTAAGTGTTGAAACACCAAACGCTTCCGCTAACTTGATTACGGAACCATCCACCATCGAACAATTTGCTCACGTTCAAATTCACTTACTTCCAACATAATGCACGCAGAACTACACAGAACACTGATTGACCTGACTGACACTTCCAACGTACTGAAGACATTGCACAACTGGCGTTCTTGGTGAAATACAACAGAAAAACCTGCAGACTTGCCTAGCATCTGCATTTATGTTGAAGCACGCGTTTCTCGCGGTGTTTCCATACTTCTGTCCGACACTTGTAATAATAATAATGTCCAGTACGTAACCCCCTCGGACCTGCTATTGTTCTGTTGCATGTAATGTAGTCGACTGCTTCGAACAGCCTGACCGATCTACAGAGCTTGCCTACGAGGTCTCTTATATACAGAGTGAAGAAAAAAACATGATAATGAGGTCAGAGCAGGCTAGGAGACGTGGAACAGACCAAACTTTCGAATTAATCATAAATCGCAAATGCATCGCTGTGGTTTTAAGGCCATAAAACGACAGCCAATCAGCGACGAGCGTGTGGAGGTTTGTCCGGTAAGCGAACGTTTGTGGGTATCTCTAGCAGCGCAGTTTCGTCCGGTGGAGCTGCTTCTGTGAGCGCCAATCATCTCTTCGACAATGTTAACCCTATACCGATGCTGGGAGCAGAAATTTTGAGCATTTTCTGTAGAAAAATGGGATCGGAGAAAAATCAGTATTTAAAGTTTAATTTCTGTCTCCTATTTCAAGTTTGGGCAACGGTCTTGCTGCAGTGGATACACCGGTTCCCGTGAGATCACCGAAGTTAAGCGCTGTCGGGCGTGGCCGGCACTTGGATGGGTGACCATCCAGCCGAAATGCGCTGTTGCCATTTTTCGGGTGGACTCAGCCTCGTGATGCCAATTGAGGAGCTACTCGACCGAATAGTAGCGCTCCGGTCAAAGAAAACCATCATAACGACCGGGAGAGCGGTGTGCTGACCACACGCCCCTCATATCCACATCCTCACCTAAGGACGACAGGGCGGTCGGATGGTACCGGTGCGGCACTTGTGGCCTGAAGACGGAGTGCATTTCAAGTTTAGTTGACCGTTTCTGATCTACTTTATTTTTATTTAATTCGTTCTAAGACGGATTGTTCACTGAAAACCATAGAGAAAACCACACTGCCAACGTAGTTTTCTCAAGTGCTGCATGCGTCTTATGATATGAATATGGCCAGTGACGGCCCAAATCGATAATTTATTTAACTGAAACTGTTTGTGGTTGTGTCGGACGATCAACTGTTTTAATAATAAGAGTTCTGTTCGCAATGAAACCTTCAGAAAAAATGGTTCAAATGGCTCTGAGCACCATGGGACTTAACTTCTGAGGTCGTCAGTCCCCTAGAACTTAGAACTACTTAAACCTAACTAACCTAAGGACATCACACACATCCATGCCCGAGACAGGATTCGAACCTGCGACAGTAGCGGTCGCATGGTTCCGGTCGGCCACTCCGGCCGGCTTATGAAACCTTCATTGAACCGCCGGCCGGTGTGGCCGAGCGGTTCTAGGCGCTACAGTCTGGAACCGCGTGACCGCTACGTTCGCAGGTTCGAATCCTGCGTCGGGCAAGGTTATGTGTGATGTCCTTAGGTTAGTTACGTTTAAGTAGTTTTAAGTTCTAGGGGACTGATGACCACGGCAGTTAACTCCCATAGTGCTCAGAGCCATTCATTGAACCGTATAGATGTTCAGGTTGTTCAAATTCAAATGGCTCTGAGCACTATGGGACTCAACAGCTTAGGTCATAAGTCCCCTAGAACTTAGAACTACTTAAACCTAACTAACCTAAGGACATCACACACACCCATGCCCGAGGCAGGATTCGAACCTGCGACCGTAGCAGTCACGCGGTTCCGGACTGCAGCGCCAGAACCGCTAGACCACCGCGGCCGGCAGATGTTCAGGTATCTGTGTGCTCACCGCCGGCCGGGGTGGCCGAGCGGTTCTAGGCGGTCCAGGTTGGAACCGCGCGACCGCTACGGTCGCAGGTTCGAATCCTTCCTCGGGCATGGGTATGTGTGATGTCCTTAGGTTAGTTAGGTTTAAGTAGTTCTAAGTTCTAGGGGACTGATGGCCTCAGAAGTTAAGACCCATAGTGCTCAGAGCCATTTGAAACATGTTTTTTGTGTGCTCACCTTGTACATTGAGTACAATTATTCTTCAGTAAATTAGGCAACCTCTTGCAGGATAAAAGTGTTTCACCGTCAGTTTGGGTGCCCAGTTCGTCCACTCGCCCGAACGCCGGCCTGGCAGTGTTTGTGTTTGTGGTGGAACGCGCGCCAGGCCGGTGTGCGCCGCTTCACGCTCTGTGGCGACTTTCTCCGGAGCAGCGAGCAGCGGCGGAAAGCGGACACCCGCTGACTGGCAGCTCCGCTTCCCTCTCGCTCTCCTCTCTCTCTGTCCCTCATTAGAGGCCCCACCTGCTCCCGTTCTGCGCGGGCGAAAGCGTCGCCGGGCCACTCTGCCGACTCCAGATCTCACTACACTCCTACCAATAACATCATAGGCCACAAACCAAATGTTACAATGTGTATGAAATCATATGGGACTTAACTGCTAAGGTCATCAGTCCCTAAGCTTACACACTACTTAACCTAAATTATTCTAAGGACACACAAACACACCTACGCCCGAGGGAGGACTCGAACCTCCGCTGTGACCAGCCGCACAGTCCATCACTGCAGCGCCCAAGACCGCTCGGCTAATCCCGCGCGGCGGGCCACAAACATTGTGATGCATGTAAGCCGTAGACGTCAAATATTTCCAGGTTTCATACATCGTAATTCTATTTTCACCCAAATCAGTTGACAGAAAGTCCTTATAAAACCGTGTATAGTCCCTTTATATAGCTGTACTAGCTGGCAAACTCAGCACTGGGCCCGGGTATTCATTTTGACAATTTTCTATGAGAACAAAAAATCAAATTTGTTTCTAGTGTAATATCAAAGATATTTCATTTCTATGTGTTCGTGAAAACACCTTTGAAATTATGAAACAGTTGCAAAAAAAAAAAAAATACGCATAACGTACAGACGTATAGGTACACAGTATCCCGAACAGCTCCTGTGTGCTGGGCGCAGCTGTTTCGCGTGTCTACAGCGCGATTTTGTAAACGTCTGTGTAGCAAAGCCTCTTCGTATTTCTATAGATGGCTATTGCTTTCGCCTAAAGGCTGTTGGCGCTTCGCAGTTGACAGCTGTCAATCGAGCTGCCAGGTGTCAGGAATTTCCTTAAGTTGAATCGTCTGTAGAAGTGTCTCAGTCGTAAGAAAAATAGTGCATTAAAACTTCATGTATGATGCGGTATTTTTTCACACATCTCGATGTTTATGACGTCATATCTCTTGAATTATGTGTCATACAATGATATATTCGTGTAGGGCAGGCCTCGATGGCCGAGCGGTTCTAGGCGCTTGAGTCTGGAATGGCGCGACTGCTACGGTCGCAGGTTCGAATCCTGCCTCGGGCACGGATGTGTGTGATGTCCTTAGGTTAGTTAGGTTTAAGTAGTTCTAAGTTCTATGGGACTGATGGCCTCAGATGTTAAGCCCCATAGCGCTCAGAGCCATTTGAACCATTTTTTTATTCGTGTATGTACATTAAGTGTCATATCTGGATAGTGTCTGCGAATTATATTGGGAATATAGTAGCAAAAAAAAAAAAAAAAATTAAATGTCATGCATGATGCTGCAGTTTTTCTTGCATCTCATGGTTTGTGATGTCATATCTTCTCAACTATGATAGGTAAGTGGTTCTCACCTTACAGAGATTATTGCCTGACAGTAAGCGATATGTGTGAAACATTTGGTTCAAATCAGTCCAGTGGTTTAGGAGGACATGTGGAACATACAAATATACATAAATACATTTTAGAATACGTATGGATAATTACAGAGATACCGGTATTAACTTCACTTTTTCAAATGGACCATCGAGTGAGGTGGCGCAGTGGTTAGGATACTGGATTCGCATTCGGAGGAAAGACCGTTCAAACCCGCGTCCTGTCATTCTGATTTAGGTGTTCTGTGTTTTCCCTAAATCGCTTCAGGCAAATGCCGGATGGTCCCTTTGAAAGGACACGGCTGATTTCCTTCCCCGTCCTTCCGTAATCCGAGCTTGTGCTTCGTCTCTGATGACCTTGTTGTCGACGGGACGTTAATCTCCTCCTCCTCATCTTCAAATGGACCTATAGCACTTTTTTTCCCATTGTAGCTCTAAGAGAGGCTTTTCAAAGGCATTTCACTATTCAAAATTCGTTTAGTAGTTTCGAAAAAATTGCAATATCTAGAACTTGGGGTTAACTTGTTTTGAACATGAAACTGATTATCTGTCTTACGCGGATGTTCGTGTTGTTGCAAGTAACTGGAGGGGGCACGGGGACGAGCGGGGGTCCAGCATGATGCAGCTAAGAATGTCTACTTACAAACGCGGAATAGCGAAGACATGTTTCATTTAAACCCAACTCTAATCACACTAAGCTACATGGGGCTGGACTTGCGCAACAACTGGAAGCCAAAAAACATGACGTCTAAGAACGATTCACCTGTAAGCTACAGTAACAGTACTGTCCCTTTTTCTATCAAAGCCTTAAAGTTCCATTTCTGTCTTTAAGTGTTCGAAACGCCCCCTGCAAGACACGTCGTCAGTTGCTGACGCAAGAACCTTCGGAAGACTGAAGAGATTCCTCCGACATCACTGTACATACTGCAAGGGGTACAATATTTTAAATCCTCTCTGGTCGTTGGAATTTGTTCAAGGTTTGCTCTCTAAGGTTACCGGGAAGAAGAAAAGTCCAATGGCGTCAAATGAGGTGAACACGCAGGCCAACAGATAACGCCTTCACGTCCTATTCAGTGGTGAGCAAAGAGCTGAATATTTTCCTAACACCAGTCAGTACAAAGCCTTCATGCCGGGACCATATGTTATGTTGTTGTGGTCTTCAGTCAAAAGACTGGTTTGATGTAGCTCTCCATTGTACTCTATCCTGTGCAAATCTCTTCATCTCCGAATAACTACATCGTTCTGTATCTTCTTACTGTATTCATCCCCCACCGTTCCTCGAAATACGTGATTCCTCCAAATACGTGACCCCTTGATGTCTCACAATGTGTCCTATCAAACGATCCCTTCTTTTATTCAAGTTGTGCCACGAATTTCTTTTCTCCCAATTCTGTTTAGTACTTCCTCATTAGTTACGCCATGTATCTGTCTAACCGTCAGCGTACCTCTGTAACACCACATTTCAAAAGCTATATTCTCTCCTTGTCTACACCACTTACCGTCCATAGTTGGCTTCCATACATGGCTATACTCCAGACAAATACCTTCAGGAAAGAGTTAGTAACACTTAAATCCACATTCGATGTAAACAAATTTATCTTCTTCAGAAACACTTTTCATGCCATTGCCCTCTACATTTATATCCTCTCTACTTCGGTAATCATGAGCTATTTTTCTGTCCAAATAGAAAAACTCATCTACTACTTTAAGCGTGTTGCTTTTTAATCTAATTTCCTTTGCATCACGCGATCGAATTCTACTACATTCCATCATCCTTGTTTGCTTATCTTGATATTCACTGTATATCCTCCTTTCGAGACATTGTCCATTCCGTTCAACTGCTCTAACGAGTCCTTTCTTACCTTTGACAGAATTTCAGTGTCATCGGCAAAGCTCAGCTGCGCGGAGTGGCCGCGCGGTTTGAGGCATCATGTCACGGACTGCGCGGCACCTCCCGTCGGCGGTTCGAGTCTTCCCTCGGGCATGGGTCTCTGTGTCCGTCTTGGCATAAGGTAGTTTAAGTTAATTTAAGTAGTGTGTAAGTCTAGGGACCGATGACCTAAGCAGTTTGGTCCCTTAGGAATTCATACACACTTGCATATTTGGCAAACCTCAATTTTTTTTTTTTTCCTCCCTGGACTCAAATTCCCATACGAAATTTTTCTTTGGTTTACTTCACTGCTTCCTCAATGTACCGAGTGAATGACATCAGGAATAGGCTACAATGCTGTCTCACTACCTTCTCAACCGCTGATTTCCTTTCATGATGCCGGCCGCTGTGGCCGAGCGGTTCTAGGCGCTTCAGTCCGGAACTGCGCTGCTGCTACGGTCGCAGGTTCGAATCCTGACTCGGGCATGGATGTGTGTGATGTCCTTAGGTTAGTTAGGTTTAACTAGTTTTAACTCTAGGGGACTGATGACCTCAGATGTTAAGTCCCATATTGCTTACAGCCATTTAGAGCCTTTCGTGACCTCGAGTCCTATAACTGCCGCCTCGTTTCTATACAAGCTATAAACAGCCTTTCGCTCCCTGTATTTTACCACTATTGCCCCTACTCTGTCCGAACAGGCCTCCGAAGACACTAGGGTACTGACGAGCCGCTATGTAATCCCTGGCTGATAGGCATCACTGGATACAGATAAGGAGGGGCATGTGGTCAGCACAAAAAAATGGTTCAAATGGCTTTGAGCACTATGGGACTTAACATCTGAGGTCATCAGTCCCCTAGAACTTAGAACTACTTAAACCTAAATAACCTAACGGCATCACACACATCCATGCCCGAGGCAGGATTCGAACCTGCGACCGTAGCAGTCGCGTGATCAGCACATCGCTCTCCCGGCCGTTGTCAGTTTTCGTGACCGGAGCCGCTACTCCTCAATCAAGTAGTTCTTCAGTTAGCCTCACAAGGGCTGAGTGCAGTCGGCTTGCCAACAGCGCTCGGAAGACCCGGTCGGTCACCCATCCAAGTCCTAGCAAATCCCGACAGCGCTTAACTTCGTTGATCTGACTGGAACCAGTGTTACCACTACGGCAATGCCGTTGGCATTTTACCACTACTACCTTCATAAATTTAAAGAGTGTACTACAGTTAACAGTGTCAAAAGCCTTCTCCAAGTCTACAAATGATATGAAGTAGGTTTCCTTTCCTTAACCTATCTTCTAAGATACCTCGTAGGGTCAGCATTGCCTCACGTGTTCCTACATTCCTCCCAAATCCAAACTGATCTTCCCCGAGATCGGTTTCTACTAGTTTTTCCATTCTTCTGAAGAGAATTTGTAACCATGATTTATTAAACGGATAGTCAGGTAATATTGACAACTGTCAACACCTGCTTTCTTTGAAATTGGAATTATTACTTTCTTATTGAAGTCTGAAGTATTTAACCTGCCTCATACATCTACGCATTTCACGTGGTGCTTCCTATAGGAGAGCAGTAACACTTCGGTAAGAAATTTTGTTTAAGCCGTTGAAGTTTCACCAATGACGTAAAGACCAGTCACACAATATCCTTCCGCAGCCAGTGCTGATGCTCAGCGGCCCAGTAATCCATATTTCTTACATTCAGCTTCGTATGGGTATTATTTTTTGGTGGCGGTGGTAAGTTCCTATGGAACAAAACTGCTGAGGTCATAGGTCCCTAGGCTTACACACTACTTAATCTAACTTAATCTAACTTACTCTAAGGACTACACACACGCCCGATGGAGGACTGGAACCTCAGACGGAGGGAGCCGCGCGAAGCGTGTCAATGCGCCCTAGACGGCGCGGCTATCCCGCGCCGCGGTATGATTGTCAAGGCAGCTTCATCGGTCAACAGAGTTCTTTGTCGAGTCATCAAAACCAAGCGACAGAAATCCATGGCCCTTTTGCGGTTGTAGTGGGTGACTTGCTGGTAAAGTGACAGATAATAAGGATGAAAGCTGTGCGTGCGCAAGAGGCAAACAAAGCTGGATTGACTTATTCCAGAAATACACTCCTGGAAATTGAAATAAGAACACCGTGAATTCATTGTCCCAGGAAGGGGAAACTTTATTGACACATTCCTGGGGTCAGATACATCACATGATCACACTGACAGAACCACAGGCACATAGACACAGGCAACAGAGCATGCACAATGTCGGCACTAGTACAGTGTATATCCACCTTTCGCAGCAATGCAGGCCGCTATTCTCCCATGGAGACGATCGTAGAGATGCTGGATGTAGTCCTGTGGAACGGCTTGCCATGCCATTTCCACCTGGCGCCTCAGTTGGACCAGCGTTCGTGCTGGACGTGCAGACCGGGTGAGACGACGCTTCATCCAGTCCCAAACATGCTCAATGGGGGACAGATCCGTAGATCTTGCTGGCCAGGGTAGTTGACTTACACCTTCTAGAGCACGTTGGGTGGCACGGGATACATGCGGACGTGCATTGTCCTGTTGGAACAGCAAGTTCCCTTGCCGGTCTAGGAATGGTAGAACGATGGGTTCGATGGCGGTTTGGATGTACCGTGCACTATTCAGTGTCGCCTCGACGATCACCAGCGGTGTACGGCCAGTGTAGGAGATCGCTCCCCACACCATGATGCCGGGTGTTGGCCCTGTGTGCCTCGGTCGTATGCAGTCCTGATTGTGGTGCTCACCTGCACGGCGCCAAACACGCATACGACCATCATTGGCACCAAGGCAGAAGCGACTCTCATCGCTGAAGACGACACGTCTCCATTCGTCCCTCCATTCACGCCTGTCGCGACACCACTGGAGGCGGGCTGCACGATGTTGGGGCGTGAGCGGAAGACGGCCTAGCGGTGTGCGGGACCGTAGCCCAGCTTCATGGAGACGGTCGCGAATGGTCCTCGCCGATACCCCAGGAGCAACAGTGTCCCTAATTTGCTGGGAAGTGGCGGTGCGGTCCCCTACGGCACTGCGTAGGATCCTACGGTCTTGGCGTGCATCCGTGCGTCGCTGCGGTCCGGTCCCAGGTCGACGGGTACGTGCACCTTCCGCCGACCACTGGCGACAACATCGATGTACTGTGGAGACCTCACGCCCCACGTGTTGAGCAATTCGGCGGTACGTCCACCCGGCCTCCCGCATGCCCACTATACGCCCTCGCTCAAAGTCCGTCAACTGCACATACGGTTCACGTCCACGCTGTCGCGGCATGCTACCAGTGTTAAAGACTGCGATGGAGCTCCGTATGCCACGGCAAACTGGCTGACACTGACGGCGGCGGTGCACAAATGCTGCGCAGCTAGCGCCATTCGACGGCCAACACCGCGGTTTCTGGTGTGTCCGCTGTGCCGTGCGTGTGATCATTGCTTGTACAGCCCTCTCGCAGTGTCCGGAGCAAGTATGGTGGGTCTGACACACCGGTGTCAATGTGTTCTTTTTTCCATTTCCAGGAGTGTAGTTACAGTTTCTCTGGAGACAACGTGTGAATTATGATGAACCACTGTCAGAAGATTTATTTCGCTCGCTCCGCTCGTTGCTGGCTTGCCACCTACCCTCCACGTAGTGCTCCACTGTCCTACCAACATCAATTCTGCGTTTTCGCTGAATTTCTATTCTTGATGGGCACAACATCTGTTGGAATAACTTTCTGCGTATAACTCAGCTGTTCTCTTTGCGTTCCTTCATTAGTCTCCGGAAAAAATAGGGTATTTAGTATCTGTTGGTCTGTGAAAGACATTTGTTTTTTTCAACTCAACTTGCTCTCCACACACGTGAACGACACAGACAGAATGAAAGCTACTTTTCCTCCGTGCCTCTTTCACACAGGTATCGTGGTGGTGCAGCACTCTGTTTCCTCCTTATCGAACGTGATGTATTTTCTTCTTTGGGAATGAAACCACGAACTTCCACATACGGCAGCAATCGGTTTTATGTTCAGGTGTGTACTATACGCAGGAAGCAGCTACTGGGGTAGCGGAGCACGTGTGGACATACGTGTCGGTTTTTTGAGGACGGAAAAATCTCCACAGATCCAGTAAGATGTCCTCTGAGTCCAAAGAGCGCAGTTTTCGTCATAGCAGATCGGAGAAAGAAAATATTAATGTAATATTAGATAACTGCAGGAACGTCAGTGGGAGGTCCCGGAACTAAAGTCACTTATAAACGCGCACATAGTACTACGAACAGAAAGCTGGGTGAAAACAGATGACAGCAGCAATAAAACTCTATACTCCTATTTGAATGTATAAGGACCGATCAAAAAGTATCCTTCTGAGACCGTTGCTGCAGCGGATATGCAAAGTAGCAGGTATGTAAGCACCGACATTTAGGCAAGGAATCAGGGCGGCATTCGTGTCTTTTCGTCGTGGGTGCGGTACACGTTGAAAAGTGATCTATGGCGCCGTTATCAACAAATACGCCCGAACAGGACTAACATGCTGCTGTTCTTCTCCTGGCTACCGAAAGAAGAACGTGTGTAGGGCAGCATATATGTCGAATGGCGCGGCAAATTCCATGCTTTAGATGATCCATCACTGAAGTGGACATGGGATTGCGTCTGGTCATAAACTTGTAGAAATAACAGCTGCACTTTTTATAAAATATATTAATTACGCGACCAGCTTCGACACTACGTTAATGCTGTCTTCAAGCCCCCATGCGAACTGAATGATGACATCCAATTCACAGCGCATTAGGACATGTACCATGTGTATTCATTGCTGCCATGGATTCATTCTCTCTCTCTCTCTCTCTCTCTCTTTCTCTCTCTCTCTTTCTCTCTCTCTCTCTTTCTCTCTCTCTCTCTCTCTCTCTTTCTCTCTCTCTCTCTTTCTCTCTCTCTCTCTTTTTCTCTCTCTCTCTTTCTCTTCTCAGCGCTGCATCAACTATCTGCTTCCACCTCCTTCTGTCTCTCGCAGCCTCTCTCCACTCTGTGAAAATTCCTAATGCTACGATGTCCTTCTCTATGTTATCTTTTCACCTTGTACGAGGTCGGCCCAATGGTCTTGTTGCCTGGAGAGTTCATTCAAATGCTTTCTTGGTGATTCTGTTGTTTTCCATTCTAGCTACATGTCCAGCCCATTGCAGCCTCCTACTTTTTAATTTCTGGATGATAGTGGGTTGCTTCATTAACTGATAAATTTCATTGTTCTTTCGAATTCTCCATACACCATTCTCCAACACAGGTCCCCAGATTTTTCTCATTACTTTTCTTTCGAAAACATTCAGTTTTTCTCTTTCATTCTTTGTAAGTGTCCAGCTTGCTGAACCGTACAGTACTACTGGGCAGATGATAGCGTTGTATATCTTCATTTTTGTGGTGATAGACAGAGCTTTACTTTTGAGTGGGTTGTTTAGTGAGTATAGACATCTTGACCCAGATGCTATTCTTTCATTTATTTCCATTGTTATGATATTTTTACTTTTGAAACGTGATCCAAAGTTTTTAAACTCGACAACTTTTCTGAATTTAGAATGCTGGTCTATTTCAAAGTAAGGATTTGGTTTTATGATTCGACTTATTTCCATATATTCGTTTTTCTCTTGGTTAATCAAAAGCCCCATTTTGCTGGCACTGTGCCTGAGAGATCTGTACAGGTCTTTCAGTTCTTCTTCAGTTTCACTCAGCAACACTATATCATCTGCATAAGCCAGGAGTTTTACTTCACTGTTTTCGAATCGGAGACCATTGTAAATTACTCTCCCGAACCACTTTCTCTAATACAGGGTTAAAGAGGACACATGAAAGAGCGTCTCCCTGTCGTAAGCCTTTTTTAATTGGAAAGGTGGAGGATATGGATCCTCTGAACTTTTGTGGAAAGATTCTACTTACACGAGTTGTGCACTGCAGCCATCTAACAATAACTGCCTAGGAGTTTAGGCCGCTGTAGTGCCCACATCGTATAAATGAATAGAGACCAGTGAATAGACATGGTACCTGTCCTGATACACAGAGGGTAGGATATCACCATTCACTTTGCACAGGGGCCTGAAGATGATACTAACTTAGTGTCGAAACCTGTCACTTGGTTAATATATTTTATAAAAAGTGCTGTTGTTGGTATTGCTTTTGACTACGAGTTCCGTGCTGATTGCGATTCGACACAAAATGCCCGCATATCGTTACGCCATCTCGAGTAGGAAACACTCGAGCACGCGCCAAATGGTTCCGACCTCCTCCCATATGACTATCGCGCCTTCGGTCCCTTCAAAAAGACCTTGAAGGGTCAACGATTCCTGCCGGACAAGGATGTGCAGCAGGCAGTTACGGACTTCACGCAGCAGGACGCGGTGTGTTAACAAACGAGCATCTTCAAACTGATGCGAAGGTGGAATGATTGCCTCCGCGCTCATGGCGAGTTTGCCTGATTGAGATACCGATTCTAGACTGTACGGCCTTCGAACGGAAACTGTTTGATCGCCCCATATATATCGCAAAGATGAGTTGAACGCTGGTGGTTGACGCGAGTTTATATCCATAAAAATGCTGTAACATCTAATTAGATTAGTACACATTCCGAATGGGAAATAATTTAGGTGAACAGAAATATTAAAGGTGGATCAAACAAGGTCGTCATATGCTTTTATAGACGCCCTGCCTCAGCAGTAGTAGTGGCGGAACAGATGAGAGGAAACTTGGAGAGTATTTTGCCTAAATTTTCTGGTCATTCTATAGTTCTAGGTGGTGATTTTAACTTGCCAGCTCAAATGTTCAAATGTGTGTGGATTCCTAAGGGGCCAAACTGCTTAGCTCATAGGTCCCTAGACTTACACACTACTTAAACTAGCTTAAAGTAAGTTATGCAAGGATCAACACACACACTCATGCCCGAGGGAGAACTCGAACCTCCGGCGGGCCGGCCTCTGTGGCCGAGCGGTTCTAGGCGCTTCAGTCCGGAACGTCGCTGCTGCTACGGTCGCAGGTTCGAATCCTGCCTCGGGCATGGATGTGTGTGATATCCTTAGGTTAGTTAGATTTAAATAGTTCTAAGTCAAGGGAACTGATGACATCAGATGTTAAGTCCCATGGTGCTTACAGCCATTTTGAATCTCCGGCGGAAGCGGCCGCGCAGTCCGTGACATGACGCCTCAAACCAAGCGGCCACTCCGCTCGGCTAACTTGCGAACTATAGACTGGAAAACTCAAGTGATTAGGACAGGTAGCAGGACAGAGATTCATGTGAAATTGTTCCAAAAATTACCTTGAACAGATAATCAGAGAACCGACTCGTGGAGATAACGAGCTGCTGGTGGCAAACAGATCCGAACTTTCCGACTCAGCCTAGAATGGGGAATCGGTGACCATAAGGCTGTTACAGCATCTCGAATACGGCTATAAACAGATGGTTCAGATGGCTCTGAGCTCTATGGGACTTAACAGCTGTGGTCATCGGTCCCCTAGAACTTAGAACCACTTAAACCTAACTAACCTAAGGACATCACACACATCCATGCCCGAGGCAGGATTCGAACCTGCGACCGTAGCAGTCGCACGATTCCGGACTGCGCGCCTAGAACCGCGAGACCACCGCGGCCGGCGGCTATAAACAGATGTACAAAGAAAGGCAGGGAGCTGTGTCTGGTTAGTCAGAGCTATAACAAACAGATTTGAGATAACCTGTGTGGTCAGCACGAAAATTTCATCACCAGCAATAACAACGTTGAGTGTCACTGGACAGTTCCAGTGCGTTGTACAATACGCTTTAAACAGGTGGAACTACATGCCGTGCAAAGTTGTGAGAGACGGAAAAGACTCGCCATGGTTGAGCAGCCGTGTTACGAAACTCCTACGAAAGCAAAGAGAAATTTGTTGCAAATTTAAACGAGTAAACAAATCAAAGCCATCTCTCTTGATCAAAATAGCGTCAATACGAAGGACGACAGATGAAAGGCCGAAATACTAAACGTCCTTTTCCAAAACTGTTTCACAGAGGAAGATCGCACTGTAGTGTCTTCTCTGAATCGTCACAGGAACGACAAAATGTCTGATATCGGAGTAAGTAACTGTGGGATAGAAAAGTAACTGAACTCGCGCAACAGAGAAAACGCTACTGGCCCTTACGTGATACTTGTACGATTCTACATACAGTATTCTAATTGCAGTATATCGTCGGTCTTTGGAGGAGCGAAGTATTCCTGATGATTGGGAAAAAAGAACAGGTCATTCACGTTTTCAAAATTGGTCGTCGAACAGACACACAAAACTATATGCCTATATCTCTGACGTCGGTCAGGTGTAGAATTTCTTAGCACGTTTTCTCCTCCCATATTAAGACGTTACTGGAGGCCGAAAATCTTCTCTGTAGGAACCGTGTTCAGAAGACAACGATCATGAGAAACCTAGCTCACTCTGTTTACCTAAGATAGATGGCGTGTTCCTTGACTTCCGAAAGGCGTTCAATACAGTTCCACAATGTCGCCTAGTAAGAGCGTACGGAATACCACACCACCTCTGCGATTGGACTGATGAACTTCTAGTAAATAGGACACAGTATGTCATTCTCAACGTAGAGAAGTCTTCAGACGCAAAGGTAACGTCGGCAGGGCAATAAAAAAAAAAGGCTCTAAGCACTATGGGACAGTCATAAGTCCCCTAGAGTTATAACTACTTAAACCTCACTAACCTAAGGATATCACACACATCCATGCCCGAGGTAGGATTCGAAACTGCGACCGTAGCAGCCGCTCGCTTCCGGACTGAAGCGCCTAGAACCGCTCGACCACAGCGGCCGGCTCAGAGCAATCACTGGACCAGTTACATCCATGACGTTCCTGAGAGTATGCGTATAGAGCTATTTAAAGCGGAGCGATCTCACGTAACTAATCGTAGGAGAGGTACATGCTAAACAAAATCTTAAGGAGAATCCTCGTGAAGTGTATACTACCCACGAGGGAAGTAACAAAACCCGCGTATTGCTCCTCACCTTGGGGCTCTAACCAGGTAAGACCGAGAGACGAAACAGGGAAGATCCAAAGGAGAGCAGTGCGTTTCGTCAGGGGTTCGTTTAGTAAGAGCAAGTACATAAGAAATGCTCATTCATCTCCAACGGCAGTTACTATAAGAGAGGTGTTCTGCGTCATGATGTGGTTTAGTGTTCAAATTCCGAGACCTACAACAGTCAGTCAATATTTTGCTACCTCTTACGTATGAAGCCATAACCAGGGAGATTTAAGCCCATGTGGAGGCTTCCCACGAGTTGTTATTTCCGCGCACCATTCGCGACTGTAACAGGATAGGAAGGAAGTGACACTGCTAGATGAAGCACCTTCCGCCACGTTACGTAAAGTGTCTTGCGGAGTGCAGATGTAGATTTAGAAAAGGTCTAACATACACTGCTCCATAAAGGCCTTCCCCAGACCATTCCATACATTGTGGTCTGGGTGTTATATACATTTTCAGAATGCTTGCCAGTGCATGCAACTTAAGTCACTTCATAAAGGCGACTCTTATGGTCTAAACTGTATACCATTTAGATTGGGTTCAGAACGTGCTGAGCTCCATTTTTAGCAATCGCATTTGTATAACTCGAAGAAGATGAGTGCCGAAGGACTAGAAATTTCCACAGTTCACATCTTACATAACAAAGAAAGTAGAAGCAATCTGCAGCATTATACCTCCATCTAATTAACACACACTTGTGTAGTAGGATTTTGCGATATATATATGGCGCTCAAAGATTACGAGATACCACGGATTCAGAAATACCGTTCTTGTTGTTCGGTTGAACGACGTAACGACCGTTATCGACAGAGATCTCAAGTTGATTTAATATATCTAGAGTTACAGAAGGCCTCTGATACCATTCCTCACAACTGCCTTCTGATCAGATTGCGTGCTGTGGTACATCGTATTAGTTGTGCAACTAGATTAGTAATTTCCTGTTAGATACATTAATACTGATGGGGAATCATCTACAGATACCGAAGCTTTACCTGGTGTTTCCCAGGGAAATATTGTAAATTATCTATTTTTCTAGATCTGCATGTACGCTTCAGACTGTTAGCAGATGATGTCATCGGTTACCACCTACTGAAGTTAACAGAGATCAAAATGAATTAAAATTATTGAGATGTCTGAAAGGTACGAAAAGCGCTATTGCTTGTGACTAACAATAGCGTGACGTCCTCCATGGGCACTCAAGGAATACCGTTGAATTACTGTTATGATAAATGACACAAAATTAGAGATTATTAATACAACTATTACACAGAAAATTATGTACGTAGCCAAGGCGATGAAAAGATGGTGTTTCACTGGCGCAACACTGCGAAAGAACAACAAATTGTACCGTTTTCTCTCTGATGGGTACAGTGCTGGCACTCTTCCTTGTCTTTGGTAAATTACTTTGACTCCTAAACATCTATTTACTACTATTGTCGCTTATGTATATGACCAATGTGTTGTTGACTGATGGCATCCACTGTGATGAAAGTCTTGCTGCCACTGAAAAAAGGTTACTAAAGGTGTCCTGGTAGGCGGATTCTTGGGTTCTAGGGCAACACACACCCAATGAAAGTAACCGAGGATGGTGAATAGTGAAATACCATCGTATTACTCAACTTTGGTAACGCTGGCAACAGCAGCTGTAGAAAGCAGGTTTAGTCTATCTGTCCTGCGCTGACTACGGTTCCATGAACATAATCTAAATATTATTCTCTGAATTAAAGACGGAAGAAAACTATCCTTCTGTCTTGAGGTACTATTCGAAGGACAATTCCATATTAAGGGTACTCAGTTAAATCTCTAGGCATGTGGCCTCTGTTCGTTCATTAAATTGTATCCACTGTTCTGAAGACCAACCACTCTACCTATCGGCCACTGGTTCTCTCTCACTCGAGGACTTGAAGACACGACTGACGTTCTGCAGGAACTCCATAGCAAGCCTCAGAACACCTGGAATAACTTTTCTAATTCCGTTCATCATCATGTCCTGTGAAGATCACTGATAAATACTGATTCACTGTCGATTGTCTGTGAGTTTTCGCTGAAACTAATTAGGGTATAAAGAAGTACTTGCATTAGGACAGACCCAAAAATGAGTCTCAAACTCGACTATCTGACGTAGTTGCGAGGCTGCCAGTTACACTGTCGTACAATTACAAGGACTGATTAACTGAGGTTTTTGGCACAAAGACGACGTTTGCGAAGCAGTCAGCTGGATAATCGAGGCTTATGCGTGCTGTATGAGGGAACAGAACAGGTTACAAAAGTTGTGACACGTAAGGGATACCAAAGGTAAAAAAGAATAAAATAATTTGCTTGTCACTAGTGTCAAGTGATGCGTACTAACTGCAGATAGCGCTTTGTTATTACCAGCGTGTTTGACAGTGTGACGGAAGATGAGAGACCACAAGTGGAGTCAGTCGTTATCCATAATTTCTGTGCAGACCTAACGCAACGACTGCACACCGACTAGCGCAGCGTCGCGAAACGGCGTCAAGAAGACGCTGAGCCGTGAGCATTGGAAAGAGCGGGCAGTGCCACACCTCCAGGAAGTTCAGTGCCCCCTGTCAACGCTGATTTAAACAGCCGTGCCTCCCTTGTCGGGCCCATTTCGGCTATGTGACTATCCACAATTCCAACTCCCGTAATTTCTACCCCTCTGCCGGCGTGCCCCAAGGTTCTGTCCTTTCCCCTCTCCTCTATATCCTGTACACTGCTGATATGCCCAAACCTCCCCCTCCTGTTCATCTTCTCCAGTTCGCTGATGACACCGCCTTCCTAGCACTTTATCCTACCCTTCAACGGTCCCAACGTACCCTCCAAACCCACCTTGACCAATTCACCGCTTGGTGCAACCAGTGGTTCCTCCGTGTTAATCCCTCCAAGACCCAGGTGATCATCATAGGCCGCACCACCCGCTCCTTCCGCCTCCATGATTTCTACTTCACCATTTATGGCCGTCCTATCCACCTCACTCCTACCCTCAAATACCTTGGCCTCACACTCGACCGCCACCTCACCTGGACTCCCCATCTCCTTACCATCCAAAACAAAGCTCACAACCGCCTCCGCCTCCTGAAACTCCTGTCCGGCCGGACGTGGGGTCTGCATCCTTCCACCATCCTTCACACCTACAAATCCATGATCCGCCCCATCCTTTGTTATGCCAGCATCTCTTGGATTTCCGCCCCTCCCTGGTTCTATAAAGCTCTCCAAATCCTCGAACGCTATGCACTCCGCCTCGCGTTCCGCATCCGCCTTCCGTCCCCCACGCGCATCCTCTATGACCTCATCCCCTTCCCCCACCTTCTCCTTTTCCTTGAACACATCCGAACACTATATATTGTCCGCTGCCTTGATCCCCCTCACCCCCTGGTGTCTCCCTTCCTCTCCACTCCCAACCAGTTGCCGCGCCTTTACCGTTGTGTCCCTCCCTCTCTCCATCTCCACACCCTCCATCTCCTTTCCCAACACAACTTCCACCGTCTACCCCTCCCGGATGATCAGCTTCGCCCTGACATCTACCCTTCGTACTAACTCTAACCCCCTCTTCCTGCCTCCTCCTCAGGGCTCCCTCTCCTCCCCCTCCCTCCTTCTGAGCGGATTCCCCCTCCTACTACCCCTCCATCTCTTGTGCCTTCTTTCAGTTTCTCTGCGCTCCCTCCCGCCCTGTCTTCCCTTTTCCTCTCCCGCCCCATGTGTCTCCTGCCTCTTCGTGAACCCACGGCTGCCCCTTCTCTCTTCATCCCGCCGCTTCCCCAGCTGCCCCATGCTCTCCCCTCCTTTTCCATCCTCTCCCTCGGCAGGTCCCACCTGGTAGTTTTATTCTTCGTCGTGTGTGCTCCAAGTGGGTTTTAAGTGTGTTGTTTCGGAGTGTTTTTAATACTGTGGCCAACTTTTAACCTGTGCATGAGCATCCAGTGTCTTCTCTGTGTTTTAAGAATCGACAACTGTGTTTTTTAACTTTCTGGTGACTTTTTTAACTGTCCCCCATGAACGTCTACATGTCCATGTCTTTTTACCTCCATTTTCTCCCCTTACTCTGTTTTATGTTCCCCTTTTTTATCTCCTTATGTATGTATTATTTTATTCTTGTTTTAGTTGTCGTGTCACTCGGCTGAAGAGAGGCGGATTGTGCTGCTGACAGCCCTCCCCTGCCCATATGGGGCAGGGGAATGAAATCACAATAAAGAAAAAAAAAGCCCATTTCGGCCGCAGACTCAGAGAGCATGATCACTGAGTAATATCAAGATGACACTTAGCCTGTGTTCTGCGAGTACTAATAGTATGTAAAGTATTTCCATGTAGGAGGCACAGGAAACACTTGAAGCCACTTCATAACAAAACATTAAGTTATGTTACTTTCCTGTTCAGAAATAAAGTGTTCCATTAATCTGCAACTGTTATGTACAGACAATTCTGGATTCCTGCCGCTGGCGGTTGCAACTTCTCTCCTTCCTTGTTTGTGTCCGTGCTGACTCCGACAGTAGCCGACAAAAAAATTTCAATGACGTCTCATACGCCTGCTATTAACAATATGATCCATAAAATAATACAGAATGTGGCCAACTGCTGCTAGGAAGAAGAGAAATTAAGCAGAGTATTGCTCTTGTCGGTATAGCGTAAGGCAGTTTACACTGAACGTAGCAGCAGTATGATAAAAAGAAGCATTAGTTTGGCGGTAATAATCCTAAAGACTGGGTGAAACTGCAGCCGTAATTTCCGATTTGATGCAAGATTTTTGAAAGCCGATTTCAAGATTTTCGAAAAAATAGTCAAAATTTTTGTATTTGTGCGACATCTTTTACAAAGAGTAAAGATACGGTGCCAGAAGATTTTCAGATGGAACGCACAGATTTGCAGTCTGACATCCAACCAAAAAAATTTTTTTTGGTAATGTATCTTTGTTGAATTTTTACAAACAATATCTGCCCAGAGACGACTATCCCTTGCTGCAGAGTGATACGTTATATATGTCAGCTTTGACTGGAAGTACGTTTGTTTGTGAATAGTTATTTTCAAGAGTAAAGTACACGAACACTAAAGATAGAACGAAAATCTCAGATGTGTACCTTGAGAGTACTCTCAGAATTGCAACCACTTCGATCGAACCTCGTATTGATACTTTAGTGTCCCCAAATTCAAAGTCAAATATCACATTAATTCTATGATTTTTTAATACCTTATATAGAAAATTATTAATGAAATATCGTATTTGCAATGTCAAATTAATTCCATCTTGCTTTTTAGAGTAAAGAATACTAAATTAATAAACTTAAATTATCTCTCCTTTTTCTTCTTTTTCTTTTCTTGAGTGGTTATTTGTTAGTTTTAAGTGTATTATTTGCTGCCCAAAAATGCTCTGCTTCTTCCAGTGTGGGCCAGGTAACCTAAAAGTACTTACACTCCTACTCTAAACTGAACACACAAGGCTTCTGTGCGCGGTCTCCTTTATAAATACATTACACGTTCTCAGAGCTTTCCAAATAAAGCGTGATCGACTATTCGCCTTTTCTACGACTGACCTTATGTGTTTGCTCCATTTCATGTCGTTTCGCAACCTTAAATCTAGACTGCAGGCTTTTATACACAGTATCTGCGTTATAGCTGATATTTGATTCATCGTGTTAAGGCCTTGGTCCGAATCAATTCTCTGCCTAACGTTTCGTCTTTCAATGCTGCAGACGTCGTCAGGCGATTGAACGTCAGAAAGCAGTAACAAATCCAAAACAAGCTCAGCAATCTGAACTATTTCTATGTTCGTGACATCAGACCCCTGCCTAAGATTACGGAGTCGCGCCGCTGTATGTTATGGAGCTACTAGTGGGGAAGAGTTGCCGCTGTTGTTTTATTTAGCACTGGTACCTGCAACTTGTCTCACTTCAATCCTTCTTCTTTACTGTTTGTTTTTGTGCTTTTGAATTTCTTTGTCCCTCTGTACGTCCTAACGTAGTGATTGTTAGATGTTGCTAAAGCCACAGTCACAGAATTTGGTGGTTTCCCGGCCCTAGTGAGCGATCTGGTAGTACTAATTTATCCGCATTGCCCAGGAGACAGTTGCTCTTCGATTCTTTAAGGCGAGTGTTAATGCCCCTTTTTTTGCAGTTCCCACGCGCAACTGACCGCAAGTGCAAGGGATTTTATCTACTCCTGCTGTGGCAAGCAGCGTGCCCAGGTCCCTTGCAATATTAAAATATTCGCGAACCTTTCTTGTTAGTTTACACACTGTATCAGTTCCATTTTTTCTGAGTAATTAGCTGATGCGATCTGTGATAGTCTTTATGAATGGAAGATAAAATTTGCCTTTAGTGGGTACTTTTTCAATAGAAGTTCTAGACCTTCTAGGATACGGTGCCCTATTTATCTCTTTGTCACAGTAGCCGTTTCTTGATAAATGACCGAACTCGCCCTT
This sequence comes from Schistocerca cancellata, assembly GCF_023864275.1. Taxonomy (NCBI): domain Eukaryota; kingdom Metazoa; phylum Arthropoda; class Insecta; order Orthoptera; family Acrididae; genus Schistocerca; species Schistocerca cancellata. The sequence continues at coordinate 838,928,996 of NC_064628.1, read as the reverse complement.
TAAGTACTGTAGTTGACACACTCTTGTAGCCCAGTCCAATGTTGTTTCGACCACTCCTCTAGTCTGTCTGCGACAGTGACTGAGTTTTTTGCGAAGGTATCTATCCTTGTGAGTGAACTTTCTACAGACTTTACGCCGTCTAGTTCCGTCAGGTTTTCTAAGTGCCTGTAAATTCAAAAATACTATTTGACCATGTAAACGTAGGCTTCCGCGACCGTTATCACAGTCAACAAAATTCTTCTGAGTTTGAGGCCACGTTGTCAACTATAAAATTCCGACATTTCGGCGACTATTTCAAGACACCTTCCTCAGGGTGTGCTGCTAATTGCAGAAGAATTTTATTGACTATTTGACCGTCTCTCTCTTATTCCGTAGTGTACTCTACACTGAGGTGACAAAAGTCATGGGATACCTCCTGACATCGTGTCCGGCCTGCTTTTGCCCTGCGTAGTGCAGTAACTCGACATGGCATGATCTCAACCAGTCGTTGAAAGTCCCCTGTAGAAATATTGAGTTCTACTGTCTCTATAGCCACATTTGCGAAAGTTCTGCCTGTGCAGGAATTGTACACGAACTGACCTCTCGATTATGTCCTGTAAATGTTCATGTCGGGCCATATGTGTGACCAAATCATTCACTCGAACTGTCCAGAATGTTCTTCAAACGAGTCACAAACAATTGCGGCCCGGTGAAATGGCGCATTGTCGTCCATAAAAATTCCATCGTTGTTTGGAACATTAAGTCCATGAATGGCTGCAAATGCTCTCCAAGTAGCCGAACAAAACGATTTCCAGTCAATGTTCGGTTCAGTTTGACTAGAGGGACCCAGTCCATTTCATGTAAACGAAGCCCATACCACCACCAGCTTGCACAGTGCCTTGTTGGCAACTTGGATCTATAGCTTCGTGCAGTGTGCAGCACATTCGAACGCTACCATCAGCTGTTGCCAACTGAAATCGGGGCTCGTCTGACCAGGCCACTTTTCTCGACTCGGATACGGTCCAACCGATATGGTCACGAGTCGCAGGCGATGTCGTGCTGTTAGCAAAGGCACAGGAATCGGCCATCTGCTACCACAGCATATTAATGCCAAATTTCGCCACACCGTCCTAACGGATACTTTCTTCGACGTCCAAAAAAAAAATGGGTCAAATGGCTCTGAGCACTATGAGACTTAACATCTATGGTCATCAGTCCCCTAGAACTTAGAACTACTTAAACCTAACTAACCGAAGGACATCACACAACACCCAGCCATCACGAGGCAGAGAAAATCCCTGACCCCGCCGGGAATCGAACCCGGGAAACCGGGCGTGGGAAGCGAGAACGCTACCGCACGACCACGAGATGCGGGCTCTTCGACGTCCCTGCGGTTATTTCACGCCGTGTTGCTTGTTTGTTAGCACTGACAAGCCTAAGCAAACGCCGCTGCTGTCGTTCGTTAACTGTATCGTCCATGGTAAGAGTTAATGATTGAAATTTCGTATTCTCGTCACACTCTTGGCTCTGTGGATCTCAGAATATTGAATTCCCTAAAAGAGAAAAATATGCCACTTCAACTTAAGAGGGATCAGCAGGAGTAATGAATATTTTTTACCTACCTAGAAGCCGAGCGGTTCTAGGCGCTACAGTCTGGAACTGCGCGACCTCTACGGTCGCAGGTTCGAATCCTGCCTCGGGCATGGATGTGTGTGATGTCTATAGGTTAGTTAGCTTTAAGTAGTTCTAAGTTCTAGGGGACTGATGACCACAGCAGTTGAGTCCCATAGTGCTCAGAGCCATTTGACATTTGACCTACCCAGAAATTTTGTAACCGCCCGACGATAATGGTAGGGAAGTAACTTTACTTTATAAAATCTAGTTACCTATTACTATATGTTAAAATTTTACGAAAGCCTCTTGAAAATTATTTTAAGACCCCTACTGCCCACCAACTACCATGAACGTTGGAGCGCCCGCTAGTGAGCGTTACAGACCAAACTGACTGCCTTTGGTCTAGAATTTCTAGTGAAAAAGAAGCAGCTAAAGAGAACGTTTTCCTTCCATTCGATAAATCTATCAAAGATCGTATCTTCAAAGTACTCAGCAAATACGGAATTGATACAGAGTCGAAACTAACAAGAAACTTGCGCGAATATTTGAGCGCTGCAAAGCACTTAGACCCGCCGGCTCCCAAAGCAGTAGTACGCGGAGTGTCTCTCCAAAGAGTCATTACACCCATTTTCTCTGGTGTTTGACCAGGTATTTGAAATTTAGTTTTTGCATTTTTTTGCCGGAGTCAGTCCAAATAGTCTTTCACGCGAAGCCAAGTGTCGACAGAAAGCGTAAGTCTGTTTCCCGTTACAATGAAAACGGTTTTTAAATAGCAATTTTACGTGGCCATTCGATAGAGCGGTCCCAGATTAGTATAACGCGACATCCGTTTCATCGGTATGTATTAACAGTGGCAGTAAAACATGAAGAATAAACATCAGTCCAGCAGCGACAGAGTAGCATTGATTGCTTGGCGCTTGCAGTCAACGCAGGCCAGGGCAGCACTTTGGTTGCTAGAGCACTGGCTACTCTTAGAGTGTAACTATCTTTTTTTTTGCGGGAAACAAACCGGCGCATTCCGTCGACCCTGGACGTCAACGAAAGATGTGATGAGCACTACTAGTTTGGGTTGACTCCAGCTACAAGGTGCAAAAACGACATTGCCAATATCTGTGGGGACACCAGAGAAAACGCGCCGGACGACTCTTAGGTGAGACACTCTGTAAGAAATCCCTTGCACTTGCAGCCAAGTGTACACAGGATCTACAAAGAAGAATTAATAACCTCTTTAAAGAACACAAAGGCGTTTGTTGCCTGGGTAAGACGCACAAATCAGCAGTATCATGCTCTAGGACAAGGCAACCGCCAAATTCGTTTCACTGACACTGTGGTTTTAGCAAAATCTAATAATTACTACTTTAGAATGTACGCAGAGGCCAGAGAAATGCAAAAGTACAAAAGCAATTTCAGCCGAAAAGAAGAAGGATTCAAATTATATCATACGGTGGCTCAAATCCGCGATCTTAGGCAACTGTCTGCTGACGTCACGAACCGACCCCTACGTGGACACATATAGCCTGAACAGTTCGGCTTGCCGAGCTTTTTTTTTAATGTGTGTGTAACAGCTTTCTGAGTCATTAATGCCTCTGACGATGTCTCCAGTACCTGAAGACGGAGCATTAGGCAGAGAATTAGGCCTTGGACCACGGCCTTGTACCCATGAATCAAATTGTGGTGTCACCGCCAGACACCACACTTGCTAGGTGGTAGCCTTTAAATCGGCCTCGGTCCGTTAGTATACGTCGGACCCGCGTGTCGCCATTGTCAGTGATTGCAGACCGAGCGCCGCCACACGGCAGGTCTAGAGAGACTTCCTAGCACACGCCCCAGTTGTACAACCGACTTTGCTAGCGATGGTTCACTGACAAAATACGTTCTCATTTATCGAGACGATAGTTAGCATAGCCTTCAGTTACGTCATTTGCTACGACCTAGCAAGGCACCATTACCAGTTACTATTGATATTATGAGTCATGTACAGTCAAGAGCGACGCTCATCATTAATGGATTAAAGTTAAGTATTCCACCAGCTATGTCAGTTTTTCTAAAGTCTAAATTCCTTGTCCTGTTCCAGACCTCACGCCAGCCTGTGTGAGCTAAAACGCGTGCCTTTCGGCTTCCTCTAGTACCCGGTGTTGGCTCTCCTGCCAACCCACAACACAAATACCGCAATATGTCTAGCAAGCAGCACACCACTATATCTCTAGAATGAGATTTTCACTCTGCAGTGGAGTGTGCGCTGATATGAAACTTCCTGGCAGATGAAAACTGTGTGCCAGACCGGGACTCGAACTCAGGACCGTAGCCTATCGCGGGCAAGTGCTCTACTATCTGAGCTACCCAAGCACGACTCACGCCCTGTCCTCACAGCTTTACTTCTGCCAGTACTTCGTCTCCTTTCTTTCAGGAGTGCTAATTCTGTAAGGTTCGCAGGAGAGCTTCTGTAAAGTTTCGAAGGTAGGAGACGAAGTACTGGCAGAAGTAAAACCGTGAGGACGGGGCGTGAGTCGTGCTTGGGTAGCTCAGATTGTAGAGCACTTGCCAGGGAAACGCAAAGGTCCCGAGTTCAAGTCTCGATCCGGCACATAGTTTTAATCTGCCCGGAAGTTTCACTATATTTCTGTTTAATCCTTACGGAAATGTTTCTCCTACCCATCTGCATTAAATTATGTTTATGAACATTTAAAGCAAGCCACCGTTCTGTCTATAAATTATATAAAATTGTTGTAAGAGTCTGCGTTAATTATCAGTAGTCAATATTATTGTCCGTCACGGTCGCTAATAGCACCAAATAGAAAATACGTTCAAGTCATACAGAGCTCCATGCGATCACTTCCCCGTACGCAATAGCGTCATCAGTAAACTGTCTCAGAATTCTGTCCCTCTTCCTAGGACACACATGTGAAACCTGTTTCTTGTGCTGTGACCTTTGTTAACAGTCTAAAATGTAGTACAACTCCAAACGCTTTCCGTAAATCTAGGAATACAGAAGCTGCCTGTAAGCCTACATCCATGGCTTACAGAATATCTTGTGTGAAACGGGAGAGCAGCGGTTTCGTACTAGCAACTAAATCCATGACGATGTATGCGTAGAAGCTTTTCTCTCTCTAAAGTGTGCTCAAGGATCATGCAATAGGTCGTCTGCAGGGCTTTTGGTCTATCATTTTGAGCGGCCGGTCTTCTGACTGTCTTGAATGTGCGAGTAGCCTACGATTTTTTCAACTCCTTTCGGTCTGTTCACTGTGCGAGAGATCTATGATAAACACTAGCTAAGAAATCCATGTTACCTTCAAGGTCCACAGACGCTTGTCCTGCCGGTACGGTCGCCGCGTGGTTCCAGGCGCCCCAGTCCGGAACCGCTCGACTGCAACGGTCGCAGGTTCGAATCCTGCCTCGCGCATGAGTGTGTGTGATGTCCTTAGTTTAGTTAGGTTTAAGTAGTTCTAAGTTCTAGGGGACTGATGACCTCAGATGTTAAGTCCCATAGAGCTCACAGCCGTTTTTGAAACGCTCGGCGTGGAACTTTACCAAATACGCCACTGTTCAAGTCTATCGCCCACTGTAGCACAGATAAACGACTACGTTGTTTGCGCTTTTGCTAACGACCTCGTGTATTCTTCCTCAGTACCGTCAATATCATTGGCTAGACTGCAGTAGCCTTACATCGAAAAGAAATTCCTTTTCTCCCTCCACGAATCGTGCTGTCATTGTCTAATATCATATCTTCGACGAAAGTCCTTTCCACCAGTTCACAAAAATGTTTGAAGATTGGATCGTACGGAACGCTTTACACGTTTCTTATCTGACTTCGGAAGATTCCACATAAGAAAGCACAGAAGTTTCAATTTTAGGTCATTCCTATTCCTCATATGACCTTCCACTTAAAATATTCGAAGCAGAGATGGTACCTTATGGTGACCACTCAAGCGTTACGCTAATCCTGTTAGAGAACATAACAGAAGAAATTGTCAAAAATCATTTTCGAATTACTAAGTGGTTCTCAGAAAATGGATTCTCCCCTAATAAAAGCAAAAGACATGTACGAATCATTATTTTGTGTGCAAGGAATAGAATAACATCAGTGCTTAATGTAGCACATGAACAGCAGTCTGTAAATAAGGGTAGACTTCCAAATTTTTGGAAATGCATAGTGATGATGACTTGAACAGGAAGAAATGTTTTACTGAGTTGCACCATAAACAAAGTTTAGCAATTTTCGCTATTCGTGTAATTGCTAGTTTTGGAAACAAATAAATCAATATCTCAGCATATTGTTCACATTTCTTCTCATTAATGCCTTATGGTATGATATTGCGGGGTAAGTCATCAGAAATAAAGAAAGCATTGATTGTACAAAAGCGAACAGTGAGAGTAATATGTGTTGTTCACCCACCAGTTATCTTGTAGATGCGCCTTAGAAGAGTTAATCATTTTAGCCATTCCTTCACAATGTGTACATTTGCTAATTAAATGCGTCATCAATAAGAATTACTGGAAAGATGGTTTGTTGACACCCAAAAGAATTCCAGTTGAACTAGAAAAAGGTTCTTCAAGTACACTGTCTGGAATGTAGTATTATTACGATAGTAAATCGTGAACAGTCAAAGAGAAGTAAGAAAAATATCTGAATAGTTTTGAAATGTAGTTATGGAGAAAAACAGAGTGAAATGAACTGACAACATGTGGAATGAAGAAATACTTCTCGGAATAACAAGGAGGATTTTTTGACTAGACATACATGGACGAAAAAAAATGCAACACTAAAAAGTAGTTAACGTAGAGTAATGAAATTTCGGGAACACATTTGACGAGGTAACATATTTAAGTGATTAGCATTGCAAGATCTCAGGTTAATGTAAGCGCGAGATTAGCCACTGCCATTGCCTAATGCTGGTATATTAATAATCTGTGTAACCGACAGAACGTTGAATGCAAGCATGCAGACGTGCATGTCTTGTGTTGCACATGTTCTGGATTAAGTTTGTGGGATGGAGTTCCATGCCTGTTGTACTTGCCCGGTCAATTTAGGGATGCTTAATGATGGTTATTTGTGTTCGATTGGAGACAGATCTAGTGATCGAGCAAGCCAAGGCAACATGTCAACACTCTGTAGAGCATGTTCGGTCACGACAGCGGTATGTGGGAGACCTTTATCATGTTGGAAAACACCTCCTGGAATGCTATTCATCAATGGCAGCACAACCGGTCGAATCACCAGATTGGTGTATAAGTTTGCAGTCAGCGTACGTAGGATAAGAAATCGCACCCCTGACCATAAATCGAGGTGTAGATGAAGTGTGTCTAGCACGCAGACAGGTTGGTTGCAGGCATTCACCTGGGCTGCTTCTAACCAACATATGGCCATCACAGGCACGGAGGCAGAGCCAATTTTCATCGGAAAACATAATAGACCTCCACCCGGCCCTCCAATGATCTCTTGGTCGACAGCACTGAAGCTGCTAGTGGCGGTCAGTGGAAGTCACGTTACAGGGCGTTTGACTTGGATCTTTGCCGCGCGGGATTAGCCGAGCGCTCTAAGACGCTGCAGTCATGGACTGTGCGGCTGATCCCGGCGGAGGTTCGAGTCCTCCCTCGGGCATGGGTGTGTGTGTTTGTCCTTTGGATAATTTAGGTTACGTAGTGTGTAAGCTTAGGGACTGATGACCTTAGCAGTTAAGTCCCATAAGATTTCACTCAAATTTGAACATTTTGAACTTGGGTCTTTCCTGGAAGCAACCGATTTGTAACAGTTCGTTGTGTCACCGTGGTGCTCAAATTGCTGCTGCAGATGCAGTACAATGCGCAGAGCACGATGGTGTCACGGGCCCATATTGTCTTCTTGCGACCGTACATTCTTGTGAGCACCGCTATCAGCAATCATGAAGAAAGGCTACATTCCTGCAAAGTCTTTCTGCAGTATCGCAGAAGAAACGTCCAGTTTCTCGTCACCTTATTACAGGACGGCGTTCAACCTCAGTGAGTTTTTGTCGTCTTAAAGGGATTCTTGACTAACATTAACTGACCACGTCCATTCTCAAAAGCAACTAACGCTCAAAAGCGTTACAGCGCGTATTCAAAAGCAAACCTGATGTACATCCTCATAGTGGCGCAACTAGCGTTACCCTTACGCAAATTGTGCGAAATATGAATAGACGTCATCTTTCAGATGTAGAAACGCGCCTACCAGCTTTTGTTTATGTCGCACAACTCTTTCTTTGTGTTACGATTCTTTCGGTCAGTGTATATTGCGAAGAAATTGCCGGCAATGGAATCGAAAGAGAGGAAGCGAAAGGAAAGAGAAAACACAAGACAGAAAGGGAGAGTATCTAGCTGACACCCTTCTGTTGAAAAAATAAAAGACACACACATCTACCTAACAGGTGGTGTTGGTTTTCAAGCGGGCGTACGCGCTCGGTGTGGCGTGAGGGGCAAGTTTCGGCACCTCGTCGCTTACGCATGTGGGGCTTGCGCAATGGACGCTCCGTACGAAAGACCGCACGTCACGCCACAGCTAGCTCTCGCGACGGTCAAGTTCAGCTGCAGCACGCTCCCAGCATGCCTTGCGCAACCCAGACTCATCACAGTAGACAGATGAATGCGCTCCTCTGACAGGATACGTCCCATCTCTGCCGTGCTAAGGACTGAAACCAACATTTAAGTCACGTGACAGATGGCAAGATACGTGTCTGTCAATACGAACTATGCGAAATGGAGTCGGCATTTACAGTTGTACTCATTTATAGTCGAAATCAAGCATTAATTTTAACCAGTGAACTACTCGTCGTATTAGTATTGCACATTCAGTAGTACAGTTAACGTAATTTCTCCAAAATCCCGAGTATTACGATGGCTTTTACGTCTGACCAGGCAGAAGTGTAACAAACAATTCGAAACCTTATATTGACAAGGTAAAAACCTTTCCATTGTAAAGTTCGCATAAATTACTCTTTGTTTTTGATAATCGCTTTCGGTAGATATAACTGCAATCTTCTGGTCTTCAAAACTTTTGTTACAAAATGTGTTCATTGTGAGTCAGAACCTCATGCCATATTGTCATAATGGTGGATGGACGTCTATTATATCTGTCAAAAATAAAGAAGAATTTATGCGGTTTTGGCTATATAAAGTCTTTTACCGAGTAAAACAGATCGTCCCTTATAATTTCTCAACAAGAGAAAATCCAGTCATCTTGTATTAACAGTTTCTTATTTTTTACGAGTGACAAAAGTACAGTTCTTCAGCGGATTCCTGTATTTCTTGCACTGCAAAAGATTTAGTTCAGTGCTTCCACAAGAGTAGGAGTCAAGATATCGGTTTTACAGGGAGTAATTTCATTTCGTATTCTTAAATAACACGTGTGAAACGTTTTATGAAGCTTTTATAACAAATGACATCTATTTCTGTACATAACTTGTGGTTTTTACATATAATGAGTGTTTACGTTCTATGACTTTTGCTTAATCCAGTAAAGATACTGAAACAATATTAGGATAAGAAACATAATACAGTATATTTGAAAACATTTGTTATACAGAAAACTCTTATGGTGACATTCTGTCGTCTCCCATTCTTTCTCATTGATCGAGTTACAGAGTTTTAAGTATTTTTAGGAAGTAGATACGTGATGACCCTTCTTGATTCGGTTTGTGTTATTTACACGCACGTAAATAGTCGACGGAAGATCATTCAGATGTGCTTGGTAAAGATATCCCACTCCTTACCTTCAGCCTATAAATTCACTTACTTAATCGGGGAAAATGCATTCTCACTCTTTTTTTGTGTTTTTAAAACAACTTTACTTGAATGAAAGACTTCTTCCGTTCACATATCTTCACGTACAACCAAACGCTGCATAAGATTTCACGACTGTAATACGGAAACGTTTATTGAGAAGACTACAACTAACATAAAATCGGACAGTATTACAGAAGTCGCCTGCAAAAAGGAGCTGAATCTACTCAGCTGATAGTGACGTTGTTTTCGATATAACGACGTGATGCACAGTCTGTCTAGAGTATAACGAATTCTATGGTCGCCGCCGCTTGTATTATAATTGGATATATGACTGTGAACCATCTCATTAAAATTAACTGCTCTTCGAACTAAGTAAACCGTTATATATGCACAGATTTATGTCAGCTTAGCTTCAAGAAATCGACTCGCATCACGCTAAAGGTCAACAGGAACATCTGCAACTTTCGAGCTCTGTGAGTAACAAATTTGAGGGCTAAATATTAATAAATGTTTGCAGGATAACACATCAGCTTTGCTTTAATAGTCTTATGCTACCTGTCACTCCAAGTATATTTACAATTTTAGTCGTAGACCTGCATCAGAAGTTTCAGCGCCTGATTTCCCAACATTCCTAACTATAATGAAAGTATAAAGGAGTCATAGAACGCAGTATGATGATAAGATTTACAGGGGAGAACTTCGATAAGCTAGTTTTATCTTATGAATATTCCAAATCACAGACGCCATTATATGAATATATTTTCATATTCAGTGGTTTAGATGCTGAAGTATGGAAGTTGCTATTCTGGAGCCAGGAAATATACTTCTCACAGACATTCATAAAACCGATTTTAGGACATTGTGTATGGCCTTACAAACACGAATCAAGATTCTAGTATCTTGTTTAGCCATATGCTTAATTTTATGTCGAAATAAGCGTCATTTGACCAAATGAGGAAGATTAGGTTTTAACATCCCATCGGAGACAAGTTTTTTGAGACGGATCACAAACTCGTGTTGAAGGTGGATGAGGAAGGATATTGGGCTTTTGTTTTTCAAATGAGTAATTCATGTACTTGCTTAAAGCTATTTAGGAAATCAATGGAAAACCTGATATGGATGCTACACTGAGATTTGAACCGACGTACTCCAGACTGTTAGTCCAGTGTCTCACCACTGTGACACCACGCTCGCTGAGTAGTTAACCAGTCTTGTCTAGTCTTGCATAGATATCAGAGGGATTAATATAGTTTGTAGGAACGGAGACTGCTGCGGAGAAATGAGCGATTGGAGTTATGTGGTTCGGCTGGTACACCGTCGTCGTGTACGCTGAGGTGAAAAAGTCATGGGATAGCAATATGCGCATATACAGAAGGCGGCAGTATCGCGTACACAAGATATAAAAGGTCAGTACATTGGTGCAGCTCTCATTTGCACCCAGAGAATTCATGTGGAAAGGTTTCCGACGGGACTGAACAGTTTCTGACCGGCTGTGGTAACTGGAGCCAGGACATCATTAGGGAACTCGATATTCCGAGTCCACAGTGTCAAGAGCGTGCCTAGAATATCAAATTTCAGACAATATCTCTCACCCTTCACTTAAGGGCCGAGAGCAACGGCGTTTGCGTAGAGTTGGCAGTCTAACAGACAAGTGGCAGAAATCAATGTGGGACTGCAATGCGGCGAAATGTGGAGTTAATGAGCTGTGGTAGCTGACGACCGACGCGAGTGACTTTGCTACCAGCACGACACCGCATGCAGCGCCTCTGCTGGGCTCGTAAACTTATCGGTTGGACCCCAGAGGACTGGAAAACCGTGACCTGGTCATACGAGTCCCGGTTTCAGTTGGTAAGAGCTGATGGTAGGGTTCGAGTGTGGCACAGACCACACGAAGCCACGGACCTAAGTTGTCGCCAAGGCACTGTGCAAGCTGTTAGTGGCTCCATAATGGTGTGGGCAACTCGACCGAATGATTTGGCCACCCAGATCGTCCGACACGAATCCCATCGAACATTTATGGGACATAATCGTGAAGGCAGTTCGTGCACAAAATGCTGCACAGACAACACTTCCGCAATCATGGACGGCTATAGAGGCGTGCGGAAATAACCACTGTCAGTAAAATACTGAGCTTGGCCTAATGTCTCTGATTGTACTGCCGTCGTCATTCCCAGAATAAACGTAAGTTAATTAATGAATTAATTAATTAATTAATTTTACTGCTATGTCACGCATGCTTTCAAAATTTTGACAGTAAATCAGTCCGTGATGCACACATCTCGCAGCCTTTGTTACTGGAGCTGTTTGAGCGCCAACTTTGCTAAGCAAACCTGCTACGAAATGCAGTTCTCCTTCGTATATTTTCTAATTGCTTAGTTAGCCTTGCCTGTTAGGGACCCACAATGACTACTAATACTCAACAAACTGTCGAACAAGAGTTTTGTAAAATGGTTCAAATGGCTTTGAGCACTATGGGACTTGACTTCTAAGGTCATGAGTCCCCTTGAACTTAGAACTACCTAAATCTAACTAACCTAAGGACATCACACACATCCATGCCCGAGGCAGGATTCGAACCTGCGACCGCAGCGGTCGCGCGATTCCAGACTGAAGCGCCTAGAACCGCTCGGGTTTTGTAAATGATTTCTTTGCGGCAGAAATAACATTCGGATTCTCTGCAGATCTTCCTGCAGTCATTTAGTTTCCTGGTGTTGCACCTTTCCCATAAACAGTACCATCTTCAGCAAACAGTACCGTAGTGGTTCGAACGTGGACCAAAAGTTCGTTCATTAGCAATGTAGAAAATACTAACACTCTTGTAACTCTCCCCGCATCTCGTGGTCGTGCGGTAGCGTTCTCGCTTCCCACGCCCGGGTTCCCGGGTTCGATTCCCGGCGGGGTCAGGGATTTTCTCTGCCTCGTGATGGCTGGGTGTTGTGTGCTGTTCTTAGGTTAGTTAGGTTTAAGTAGTTCTAAGTTCTAGGGGACTGATGACCATAGATGTTAAGTCCCATAGTGCTCAGAGCCATTTTTTTCTTGTAACTCTTGCCTAGGGTAAGCTGGTAGCTACTTACGTAACTGACAATTTGTAGCCTCCGAAAACGATGTATTGAGTTACATTAGCAGGATTTTTCTCAAACTCGGCAAAGCAGGTGGGCTGTCTTGTAAGCATGTAGTTTCGTCTCTAGGGGACAGTGCGGAATAACGGCAAATAGCTTCCAGCAGCCAAGAAACAAGGCAAGCACAGTCTTCAACTCATGGGGAGTCGGTGCCAACCGTCGCTGTATGTTTACTCACAGCAAATTTTCACTCTCTAGTAATTTCCTACACGAACAGTTCCTCCACAGCTCAACACAAGAGTAATTCTGCGAAAGTGCGTCTGGGGCGGGAGATATACTTTTGTCACGCGTCGAATTCAAACCTAGTACACCAAAAAAGGAACGCTCAACTTTTTTTTTCACAGTAGAGATACCGTTGTGAACTGAATTCCCCGAAATCTGATGTGCGACTGACAGAATACCATAAGACTGGTTGAATGTAGAATCCACTCTTTTATTGAGATAGCATCTTACGAAGATGGACACACATGGGCAGTCAAAACACAGATAACCTGAATAAGTAAGTATGCAAGTTCAAGTGTAAGAAATAAGCACCAGAAAGTTCCGATATAGAATCACTTGCTATCGTAAGGAAACAAGAGAAAGGGTCCGTCGTTCCTTGCCCCTTATAAAGCACATTGTGGTTGGGCCGCGCTTCTTGCCTGTAGGGGACTCTTGTCGGAGGCGATGGTGGCGTCCGTGTTGCTGTGCCACACTACGTATTATCTTCAGTCGTTTCAGAATTTATGTGGTGAAGTTCCTGCAATATGCTCTTATATAGGGTATTCCATTTACCGGATGTCCGCGCACGTGGGATTGTGTTTGCCGGGCACCGGAACTGCGTAGACCTTTCGAATGGAACCCCTATCACCAGCCGGCCGCAGTGACCGAGCGGTTCTAGGCGCTTCAATCTGGAACCGTACAACCGCTACGGTCGCAGGTTCGAATCCAGCCTCGGGCATGGATGTGTGTGATGTCCTTAGGTTAGTTAGGTTTAGGTAGTTCTAAGTTCTAGGGGACTGATGACCTCAGATGTTAAGTCCCATAGTGCTCAGAGCCATTTGACCATTTTTGACCCTATCACCATGTTAATGCCGCAGTACACTTCTTTGCAGCCAGTGTCATTCGAACAGTGAAGGCCGGCCGAAGTGGCCGTGCGGTTAAAGGCGCTGCAGTCTGGAACCGCAAGACCGCTACGGTAGCAGGTTCGAATCCTGCCTCGGGCATGGATGTTTGTGATGTCCTTAGGTTAGTTAGGTTTAACTAGTTCTAAGTTCTAGGGACTAATGACCTCAGCAGTTGACTCCCATAGTGCTCAGAGCCATTTAAACCATTTTTTTTCGAACAGTGAAACAAACATCGCGAGTGTATAGTGAAGTCTGCGAACGAAACAATGGCAAGACCGAATCCTTTATTTACGATTCCTTTTGTCCGGTGATTGTTTGAACAGAAGTTTCCAGATGTTCGAATTCCTTGTTGTGATGCAATTCACAAATTAGTGAATAAATTTCGTGAAACGGGAAGTGTTCATGACAAGAAGTGTAAACGACGACATAAAGTGCTCACAGAAGCTCATGTCGATGACACCGCTTACCGCCTGGAATATTCCCCTAAAATGTCTCTTTGACGTCCCTCACAGAAAACGCAAATTTCATGTACCTCTGTCCACAGAGCTGCTAAGTTACTTGGGCTAGGGTCCTATAAAGTAACAGTATGGAAAAACTTAAAGCTGGTGATGCCGCGCACATGGTTTGGTTTTACGAATGGGTTTTGAAATAAGTGCAAGGCGGTGAAATGGATACGTAACTCATTCCGTTTTCAGATGATACCTGGTTCCATTTATAAGGGTGCATTAAGTCTAAAAACTGTCGACAGCGGAGCGCCAATAGACTTGTTCTGCTTCATGAAGAACTCCTTCAGGATAAAAAAATTGGAGTGTGGTCCGCAATTGTCTTGACAGAATAATAGGCTTAATTTTTTTTAATGTGAACGATAGGTAAAAACATTTTGCAACAGTTTTTAATGAACTTAGTGAAAGAGAATGAAGCTTCGCGTTTCTTCAGCAAGATTAGGCAAGGGCTCATACGACAAATATTCCCCTACACGTAATTCAAAATGTGTTCGCTGCGCGGGGTAGCCGTGCGGTCTCAGGCGCCTTGAACAAGTTCGCGGGGCTGCCCCCGTCGGAGGTTCGAGTCCTCCCTTGGGCATGGGTGTGTGTGTGTTGTCCATAGCGTAAGTTAGTTTATGAAGTGCCTGATCCTAGGGACCTATGAGCTCAGCAGTGTGGTCCTTAGGAACTTATCACCACCACAATGTGTTCCATGACAGAATCATTAGCAAAAATATCTGACCTGCTCGAAATACCCATCTAACCTCATACGATTTCTGTTTGGGTGAAGCACTAAAGGATAAAGAGCACACAACAAATCCGCGAACATTACACGTGCACAAGGATAATATCCGTGAGTCAATTAATTCAATTTTTCAGAGAGAATTACATCGTGTGATGAATAATTTCTTGAATAGATGTCGGAAATCCGTGGATAACAATGGCAGGCTGTTCCAGCATCTCCTTGAATGACATGGGTACTACAAATTTCATTTGCGTATATTTTAAATTTACCAGTGCGGTAGTAGACGGGCGACACGGCATCTGATTCGCAACGGAGCGCTCGCTGCCCACCATCAACTGCGCCCTGTATCACACACACCTCAGCCTCAAAAAATACCCTAGGTTTGTTAGAGGTTGTACTGTTGCCCGTTTTCAACCCGATCTCTTGTCCAGTGCGTTACTGGAGTTTATTTGTATTTTAACTCTCAACCCCAAACATCGGTCTCTCAGACCCATAATTGATTTTAGACATTGAGTTTGTTATAACTGCAAAATAAAAAATATCTCTCTTTTTCAATATCTCACTTTAACGCTTGTCCTGTATATAAAGCAACATTCAACAATCAGCTTGAGTTTTTCAGCCTAACGATAAAGTATATTAATTAGAACTAAGCGCGAAACTGGTTGCGTGTCTCACCGCATGTTTCGCGTTACGTGTAATAATTAGTCGAATATTCCACATGTTTTTAATTATTATGTATCTTCCTTTTAAGTGATTTTCAGATTTTTTAATTTTTTTACCGTCCTATTATACGCATGAATTCGTTAGTTTTTAGCTATACCATGCAATGATTCTCTGAGAGGAATAAGATGTCTGCAGTTGATCCAAATGTTGAAGCTTGGGTGCAATAGCAACTGCTATATATAGGCGAAGAGAAAATTGGGAATGACGAGATTTTTGATGATAATGGCGAAGATAACCTCAGGTGGGTAGATTCAGATTCTATTAGAGCAAGAAAAACACTTCAACAAAAAATGGTTCAAATGGCTCTGAGCACTATGGGACTTAACATCTGAGGTCATCAGTCCCCTAGAACTTAGAACTACTTAAACCTAACTAACCTAAGGACATCACACACATCCATGCCCGAGGCAGGATTCGAACCTGCGACCGTTGCGGTCGCGCGGTTCCAAACTGAAGCGCCTAGAACCGCTCGGCTACACCGGCCGGCACACTTCAACACAACATTTTGAGAGGAGTAATGCTTGAACTAAAGGCAAAAACAGAATTTTAACGCAAACGCCTACCAAATCACGAACATAGCAGAATTATTTGATGAGATCGTGTTAGAGGTATACGAACTGATACAATGGGAAAGAGGAAGAAGTGTTTGAACACCCCTGCGTCAAAGAAAAGGAAGAAAGCGTATAAGTGCACCAAATGTGGTCAGCCAATTTGCATGAAAGGTGGTACGGAGATGTGCGTCGAGTGCGCAAAAATCATGCGAATTAATATTTTTAGTTCGTTTTATTATTACATTCGTTTACATGTTCTGCAATATTTTTAGTCTATACTCATAAACATCGCGACTGGTGTAACAATATTAACCGTTTCACCAACTGTGACATGGCCGCGTATACAAACAGTGATCCAATAGTGTCAAATGTTTCTTATTCCAGTCTTTGATCACAATATGACCATTCTCAGATTTTAGATCTTTATGACGATGCTATGCTGATTATATTTATATGTTTAGACGATGCCATTATGGCCTAATCACTTTAGGACATGGTGTAAAACAGATCTGAGGATGGTCATCATGGACTGAAAACGGTCATGGTCCAAAGAATTCATATTGTGATCAAATCATCATCATCATTTAAGACTGATTATGCCTCTCAGCGTTCAGTCGGGAGCATAGCCCCCCCTTATACAGTTCCTCCATGATCCCCTATTCAGTGCTAACATTGGTGCATCTTCTGATGTTAAACCTATTACTTCAAAATCATTCTTAACCGAATCCAGGTACCTTCTCCTCGGTCTGCCCCGACTCCTCCTACCCTCTACTGCTGAATCCATGAGTCTCTTGGGTATCCTTGCTTCTCCCATGCGTGTAACATGACCCCACCATCTAAGCCTGTTCGCCCTGACTGCTACATCTATAGAGTTCATTCCCAGTTTTTCTTTGATTTCCTCATTGTGGACACCCTCCTGCCATTGTTCCCATCTACTAGTACCTGCAATCATCCTAGCTACTTTCATATCCGTAACCTCAACCTTGTTGATAAGGTAACCTGAATCCACCCAGCTTTCGCTCCCATACAACAAAGTTGGTCGAAAGATTGAACGGTGCACAGATAACTTAGTCTTGGTACTGACTTCCTTCTTGCAGAAGAGAGTAGATCGTAGCTGAGCGCTCACTGCATTAGCTTTGCTACACCTCGCTTCTAGTTCTTTCACTATGTTGCCATCCTGTGAGAATATGCATCCTAAGTACTTGAAACCGTCCACCTGTTCTAACTTTGTTCCTCCTATTTGGCACTCAATCCGTTTATATTTCTTTCCCACTGACATTACTTTCGTTTTGGAGATGCTAATCTTCATACCATAGTCCTTACATTTCTGATCTAGCTCTGAAATATTACTTTGCAAACTTTGCAAACGTGGTTCATGGTGTGGGTTCCTGTAGTCATGTCCTAGTTCATGAACCACGGGCAACGTATGAGTGGCCAAGTAAGTGGTCCCGACAGTCGGGATACCAGTTACTTTGGAATAAGGCTGGGCATCTCGGACATATTCTGAGTCGTGGTCACCTTTGTGCTCATACGGCAAAGACTACCAAATCCACCGGTTAGTCCCTCAGCCGTTAGGGGTAAAACCCAATGGGACTCGGGGCAAGTAAGGCTAGCAACCTGCTTCCCTGGTACTTTAAATATGATGCTGGCAACAATCAATTGTGATCAAAGACTGAAATAAAAAAAATACTAACCGTAATTTCAAGACACATACTACATGACTGCACATATCATGTTTTGTGTTCATTTTAAATAACGTAATTAATTAAGCCTGTAGAAGCGCTGAATAGTATTACATCTGCTTATAATATGAAATAGTTGACTATTCACTTGACTTTTGTCAGATAATGTGGAGTTATGTGATAAAAATATTAAGAGGTCTACGAGACCGCATTCTTCTAGTTACACATGTTTAAGAGATGTTTGGGGTTAAGGATTAAGTCACATTCTTTTTAGAAATAGTCCTAAATCGGCACACACGTAGCGCATTGTTGACTACCGCGTTAAAATTAGGATAAACAGTGTATATACAGCAGGTTAGTAGAGGCAGTTCGCTACTGCTCGCCACGCACTACTTGTCTACGCTGCCGACCCACTCTTTCTCCTGTTTTAGCCTGACAAGCAGCGGAACAAGTGAGTCACTCAACGTCTTGGAGAGCCACTCTGTCACGTCGTGTTGAGCCGTAGAGTAGGAGTGAACGTAGCGTAACGAGCATGTCGCCGACATCAAACATCAGAGTGATGCTACTTGTTTACATTTTGCTTTAAGACCTAAGTTTTAATATTACAGCTAGTAGTCCTATGTCTTGGTCAAATGTTTGAGAGGAGCGAAAACAACACTCTCTATAAATCACACCATTGATTTTTGTCCGAATTTTCACAGCCGAACGAAGAGTGACAAATGGACAAATTAGATATCAAAGTAACCAGCGGGAGGTCCACTTTTGCAACAAAAGTATATTTAATTGCTTGAAACTAAATTAGGTAGTTAAGAAAAATTTGATCAGTGAATTAAGGGCAAATTTAAATATGAGGGGTCGTCAGAAATTAAGTTTTATCTGTTATAGTGAAAGTAGTAGTGTGCGGTAATTCCGATACATGTGGATGGCTACTGTACAGACTTTCAGCCACTCACCAACTACAGCGCTAGTTATAGGTAAACACAAATGGCGACTTGTTTGAGAAACTGGTCTCGTGAAGAACCGTGCTGAGTTATTCGATTTCTGTAGGTGAACCGTGTAACCGCGGCTGAAATTAACCGGCACCTTGTAGAAGTTTACAGGAAAATTGTAATGTCTCGTCAGCGTGTCAGAATGGTGATGAAACTTTATGGCCGGTAGAGAAAACGTCACCGACGAGGATCGCTAAAGCCACCATTGATAGATTTGAATACATCTCGCATGGAGCAGCTCATTCAGGACAACAGAAGGATGACATTACGGCATATTACAGTACAATTGAGAGGAGGTGAAACATTTCGCGACAGTGTGGTCAAACACTCAAAGACGGGGTTCTTACCAAGATCGTATACTCAGACACATTCCATAAAGCGACATAAACATAAACATAAACTGGTATGGAGACTATGTCGAAAAATAACTGAGCTGAGCTGTGAGCTATGGCACGGAGTGTTTGCTGATTTGCAACTTCGTAGCGGATTAAAAGTGTATGCCCGTCTGGGACTCGAAACTGGGACATTCGCCTTTTGTGCGCATGTCGTGCTTGAATAGCTTAGTCAGCAGGGCACTCAACCACGTCATGCAAAGGTACCATGTTCTGGTCTGCCACACAATTTTAATCTGGCAGGAGGTTTCAGCAGGCGTTCCGCTCAAACTGAAAGATCAGTCTGTTTATATTGCTGTATTTGTCTTTTCAACAGGTTTCGAATATTAGTTGTTTATTGTTCCATTTAGAAAAATTCTTGCTTCAATACAATATTACGAGTATTAATCCGTCTCGAGATTACATGTCCTATGCGTACTATCACTTGCCGAAAGCCTCATTTCGGTGTATCGAATTTGTCACAAATTAAAAAGCCGCATTACATCCACGCTACTCGGCCAATACACATAAGCAAAAAAGTGAGACAGGTCAGATGTAAGTGCGGCAAATTGGTGACAGGTCGAACTCCCGTTTCCTTTACATTCGCGTTGGTGCCGTGTGTAAGTTTCTGACAGACCGTATCGTTTAGTTGGCATGGTTGCGTTGTTTATTTTTCTTCTCGTCTTCACTAGCGCCACTCGGTTTCGTAAGCGTTGCCTGTCCGCTAGTGGCAGCAGCGGTGCTTATCGATATATAGTTCTGCTGCCCTATCTTTGGGGCAACCTCGTCCTTTTCCGTGTGGTGGAGTGTGGAGTTCGGTTGGGGACGTAGGAGCAGCGAGGTCTGCGCGGAGCAGCAACACGCCGGGACTGCTGGTGGCGTGTATGGACAGCTAGATCGAAGGGCAGTGCTCACGAGGGTGCACGACCTCGTCGAAACCGGATCCTACATGTTTAAGTTGACTGCATTGCAATTCGCGTAGAGAAACCTCCACCATTGTGAAATTTCGCGATTCTTCAGTGACTTGGGCTCGTCTTGCTGATCGTAATGTCGCCGAGGCGAAAAGCAGCGAGTGGAGTACCTGGGGAAGGCGGATCTGATTAGCCTTCCTGAGCTTCTAATTACTATTTACTATTTTCAGCTTCTTACATAGTTCAGTTCAACCAGCGGTATCTTTCTGTCTTGTGGCCGCTAAAGCCCCAGTTACCTGCCCTGGAGGGGGAGGGGGGGGTGTATGTAACGGCAGTGTACATTTCCCCGCCTTGCCACCGCTGTCCAGTGAGGCATGTAAGTTTCTTGATTGTAGGTTGGGTGGCGTTCTTCTACCTTAGTGGTAGTCGTTCCTTCGTGTTCCGGGCACTCTAAGCACAGTATGCTGCGGGCGGAGCCCAGATCGCCGGTTCCGGCTTTAGCGTAATTTTACATCTTGCATTTGTTCTGTTGGATGTCAGGTAGCCTCACCAAGATTATCATTAGTTACTCGTTAGACTGCCACTAGTCTGAGTTACCATCTTGTGATATGAATGCAACTCTAGGCTGCCTTTTCTTCGCTCGCGAAAGTGTTTTTGGTGTGACCTACTCAGAGGTCGATTCCTGGAGCACCATCTGTCACTGGCCCTTGTGTTTTCTTTTATTACTGTATTATTAAGTTACCATCATTCGTCTCGCCTGTTTGGTGCTCTGTAATTTGTTGTTTCTTTAATTAACTTTTGCTATGCTATTCGCCATTTGACAGTATATTCGTTAATTTTTTTATAATTGCCATTTTGGCGTTAAAGACCTTCAGCTGTGATTGTGGTTACTTCTGATTGCGACCACAATGGCTTGTCTTCAAAATCATAGGCTGTCTGTATTTCATGCATTTGTTAAATTTTAAATAATTGCCATTTTTTGCGTTAAAGGCGTTCAGCCGTAATTGTGGTTACGTGCCCTAAAGGTCTAATTGCTGCCTCATTGGCTTGTTTTCGAAAATTATTGACTAAAATAAATGAGTGAAATTTCAAAGCAAACCAACAGTAATTGATTCGGGTCCCGCCCACAATCTTAACCCAATCCTGCCATCCTTAATTACCAGATCTCAATAACGTAATGTATCAATAGGCTGTAATGGTTGTATGAAATAAAACCTATACATTTCACTGTAGGCTTTGTAACCTTAGTTTCTGATCACCCCTAGTATATAACGAGGAGCTGCTGTTAGCTGTGTAATGAAGTGCCAGAAGGTTCATTTCTTCAAGGGCTATCTACAAGGGGCGTTCAATAAATAATCCAACATCAGTAAGTAATACAACACATTTTTTTCTGAAAGCGGGTTTATTTTATTCGGAATAGCAATACGACATATTATCTCCACTTTTTTCACTACAAAATCCTATTTTTCAACATAATCTCCGTTCAACGTAACGGCATTTCGCCAACTTATTGTTAGGGCCTGCGTCCCCGTGTGGTACCATTCTACCGGTCGACGTTAGAGCCGACGCATTGCAGCATAAACAACCTCCCTGTCATCAAAGTATTGCTTACGGGGGAATGCAGCCTTCATTGGGCCAAAAACACGGAGCTCGGAAGCAGCGAGATCCGGATTTAAACAGACGTCGAACGACTCACTGTGCTTTTGTTCACTGCGAGGTGAAACTCAGTGACAGTTCACTGCTTGGAACGCACCTCAGTTACAGACGCCATATTGAAGGCTATATGAAGCGCTGTCAACAATCGGAACTTCATGAAAGTATAGGGGCTGGAGCCGGAATATTCCACGATACCCCAAAACAACATTCCGCATTTTTCCAGCCGAAATTGGCCGAGAGAGAAAATTGTTGCATTACTTACTGAACGCCCCTCATATTTTGGGCACAAAAAGTTACAATCGTGTATAAATCGTAGATTTTATACTTCTATAAAAAATAAAATAAAATGTATATACACTTAATTATATTAGAATATCGACCGATATTTAAATATGTTGAACAGATCGCCTCCAGAGTTGGCATTTCTGTGGGTTCTGTGCACACAATCGTGCATGATGACCTGAAAATGCGAAAAATGTCATCCAGGTGGGTGCCACGAATGCTGACGGACGACAACGTGGCTGCCCGTGTGGCATGTTGCCAAGCAATGTTGACGCGCAACGACAGCATGAATGGGACTTTCTTTTCGTCGGTTGTGACAATGGATGAGACGTGGATGCCATTTTTCAATCCAGAAACAAAGCGCCAGTCAGCTCAATGGAAGTACACAGATTCACCGCCACCAAAAAAATTTCGGGTAACCGCCAGTGTTGAAAAAATGATGGCGTCCATGTTCTGGGACAGCGAGGGCGTAATCCTTACCCACTGCGTTCCAAAGGGCACTACGGTAACAGGTGCATCCTACGAAAATGTTTAGAAGAACAAATTCCTTCCTGCACTGCAACAAAAACGTCCGGGAAGGGCTGCGCGTGTGCTGTTTCACCAAGACAACGCACCCGCACATCGATATAACGTTACGCAACGGTTTCTTCGTGATAACAACTTTAAAGTGATTCCTCATGCTCCCTACTCACCTGACCTGGCTCCTAGTGACTTTTGGCTTTTTCCAACAATGGAAGACACTCTCCGTTGCCGCACATTCACCAGCCGTGCTGCTATTGCCTCAGCGATTTTCCAGTGGTCAAAACAGACTCCTAAAGAAGCCTTCGCCGCTGCCATGGAATCATGGCGTCAGCGTTGTGAAAAATGTGTACGTCTGCAGGGCGATTACATCGAGAAGTAACGCCAGTTTCATCGATTTCAGGTGAGTGGTTAATTAGGAAAAAAATCGGAGGCCTTAGAACTTGAATGCACCTCGTACAGCGTGGTCATGGACACGTTCAAACACGAGAGCTTCTATCTGCCGTTCTGTGACGCCTGCACGTCGGGCCATCTACCTACGTGAAATCCATACAATCAACTGGCACTTCCACCCCATTTCAGTCAGCGTTGGAGGACTACAAGTCATGGTATCAGTTCTACACCGCCTACAGCGCTACAAAATCAGCAGAGTGCTCTTTTAACGGACTGACTTATATTTTGTTTTGTGGCGTATCGCGAGGTTAATTTCCTCGTACACTGGGTGATTATAATTAAAGTGCAGCTACTCACAAAAGTCCAGTGTAATTATCGTATGGCAGCGCAACTTGCTAGATACGCTAATGCGTTGATGCGAAACCTATTTACATTGGAAAAAAATTAGTTCCAGTTTTGGTCACCAGACACAGTTCTGGCGCTGTACATTGTTCGCATGACGTTGTGACATCCACGCTGTCATTCGACAAGCCATAACGTCAGTGAACAGTATGACTACCGAGAAGAGACGCCGTGAGCTGATAGTGAATTTTTTTTTTATGTGAATGGCAGCATTAAGAGAGTGTCGCCGACTGGAAGGTCAGAAGAGAGGGCGGACCATGCAGTACCTGCCTTGGGTAGCGCTAGTGCTCGTGCTGTGTCACGAGATTTGTCCATACTATGGTCAATAGTACGGAACGTTTTGTGGTCCATATTACACTGGTACCCGTGCAAGATGGTGCAGCGGCTGAAATCTCATGATCCGCAGCAACGTTCTGGTTGTGCTCTTCGGTTTCAGTCACGGATAGATGACAAGTGACTGGGCAATATTCTATGGAATCACGAGGCACATTTTACACTGCAGTGTGCAGTGAATACACAGAACTTCCAGATTCCGAGTACTGTTAAACCGCATCCTGTGCATGAAGAGCCATTACACTAGCCGTATTTGACTGTGTGGTGTGGACTCACGAACACCTTTATTCTCCGTCCGTTCTTCTTTGAATAGAATACAACCAGAGGGCCTGTCAGATGTACAGTGACGTCTAACTTTACCGAGATCTCCTTGTATAGCATGTGATTCTTGCTTTGGAAGAGCGCAACTATGTGGAAACCACTGTTTTCGTGCAAGATGGGGCAAGACTTCATGTTGTTCGCCCAGTGAATGATCTGGTTAACGCAATCTTCTACGAACGTGTTACAAACTGAAATACCTAGGCACGAGTCTAGACCCTCCATCGTATCTTCTCTTCCGCCATTACTTTCCACCTACCTTCGAAATTCACAGAAGTTCTGCTGTATGGTTCGTTGCAGAGTGGAAGATTCGTTCTGAAAATAATTCCATACGCTGTAGTAACTCATTTTTGCACAATACCTTTTCGTCCGGCGGGGTCAGGGATTTTCTCTGCCTCGTGATGGCTGGGTGTTGTGTGATGTCCTTAGGTTAGTTATGTTTAAGTAGTTCTAAGTTCTAGGGGACTGATGACCATAGATGTTAAGTCCCATAATGCTCAGAGCCATTTGAACCATTTTCGTCCGGAACTTTCATCCCCGCAATGGAAGCAGGGGAGTTTCTGTGAAATTTGGAAAGTTCGAAAGAGGTATTGGCAGGAGCAAAACTATGAGGTGGGGGGGGGGGGGAGAGGGGAGGGGAGAAGTAGCTGTCATCAGGAGTCCTTGGGGAGTGCAGTCAGTAAGAGCAATGGCCGCGAGGTTTAAATCTGTCAGGAAGTTTCAAAACAGCGTACACTCTGCAATGAATATTCACTCTGCAGAGGAGAGTGCACTGGTCTAAAAATTTCTGTTAGACTAAAACTGCTTACACGACCGAGACTCGAACCTGAGACTTTTGCCTTTCGCTGGAGAGAGATCGAATGAGCTATCCAAGCACGAATCACGACCTGTACTCACAGTTTTACTTTCACCAGTATCTCTCTCCAAAGTTCCAAACTTAACAGAAGTCTTGCATGCCTTGCACGATTAGCACTCGTGGAAATGATTTAGTAGATCCTGTGCAGTTATTTTCAGAATAAATTTTTACTATGGCACGGAGTGTTTGCTGATTTGCAACTTCGTAGCGGATTAAAAGTGTATGCCCGTCTGGGACTCGAAACTGGGACATTCGCCTTTTGTGCGCATGTCGTGCTTGAATAGCTTAGTCAGCAGGGCACTTAACCACGTCATGCAAAGGTTCTGGTCTGTCACACATTTTTAATCTGGCAGGAGGTTTCATCAGGCGTTCCGCTCAAACTGAAAGATCAGTCTGTTTCTCTTTTCAACAGGTTTCGGATATTAGTAGTTTATTGTTCCATTTAGAAAAATTCTTGCTTCAATACAATATTACGAGTATTAATCCGTCTGGAGATTACATGTCCTCTGCGTACTATCACTTGCCGGAAACCTCATTTCGGTGTATCGAATTTGTCACAAATTAAAAAGCCGCATTACATCCACGCTACTCGGCCAATACACATAAGCAAAAAAGTGAGACATGTCAGATGTAAGTGCGGCAAATTGGTGACAGATCGAACTCCCGTTTCCTTTACATTCGAGCGAGAACGATTGCCAGAAAACGCAACAGTCTCCCTGGTTTTAAAACGTTGAACTGTTACGCCCTGTGTCAAAAGTAGTTACGGCGTTAATGGTCTTCCTCATTTCCTCTGTTTTACGGTGTTAGTCGCGGCGCGGGAAAGAGAAGGAAAACTGTCAGGGAAAGTTGGCTGGGCGGAGGCGGAGAATCGTTTTGCAGACTTGATTACCGGCCAACGACTTGCCCAACAGGGGCCGCTGCTCGCGTAAAGAAGACCCTATCGCGGCGTGGCGGTGCCAGCCAGGGCTGACCGGGGAGAAAGCCGCACTGCCGGCTCCGCGCCAGCGAGCTCACAGGGAGGGGATCCCAGGCTCTTCCGCGGTGCGGCGCCAGCCCGCTTCTTGCATCTCCGGTTACAGCTGTCCTCTCAAACTGTACCAAATACTTTCTCCAAAAATCACTTTCATCAATTACACTGACGGAACAAAATCGCAACACCAAAAACTAATTGATGTAAAGTAATGAAAATCCTGGAATACGTTTGTCTGTGTTACGTACTGAAGTGGTGAACATTTTAAGATGACAGGTTAACGTAAGCTCGAGATAATCCATTGCAAATGTGAAATGCTGGTACAGTAATAACCGGTGTAACACCCAGAACGTTAAATGCAAGCATGCAAACATGCATGAATTGTGTTGGTTGCTTGGTTGATTTGGAGGAGGGGACCAAACAGCGAGGTCATCGGTCTCATCATATTAGGGAAGGATGAGGAAGGAAGGCGGCCCTGCCCTTTCAAAGGAACCATCCCGGTATTTGTCTGCAGCGATTTAGGGAAATAGCGGAAAACCTACATCAGGATGGCCTGGCGCGGGTCTAAACTGTCGTCCTCCCGAATGCGAGTCGAGTGTGCTAACCACTGCGCCACCTCGCTCGGTCATGAATTGTGCTGTGCATCTGTCGTATGTCAGTTTGTGAGATGGAGTTCCGTGCCTGTTGCACTTGGTCGGTCAATACAGGGACGGTTATTGCTGGTTGTGAATGACGCTGGAATTGTCGTTCGATTATGTTCCATATGTGCTCGATTGGAGACAGATCTGGTGATCGAGCAGGCCAACGCGACATGTCGACACTTTGTAGAGCATGTTGGATTACAACGGCTGTATGCGGGAGAGCCTTATCCTCTTGGAATATACCCTGAGGAATGCTGTTCATGAATGGCAGCACTACATGTCGAATCACAAGATTGTTGTACAAATCTGCAGTCAGAGTGCATGGGATAACTACGAAAGTGTTCCTTCTGTCGCATGAAATCGCATCCCAGACCATAACTCCAGGTGTTGGCCCTGAGTGTCTAGCACACGGACACGTTGACTACTGGCCTCGGCTTCTACCAACACACGGCCATCGCCGGCGGCGAGGTAGAACCAGCTTCCATCTGCAAACGCAGCAGACCTCCACCCTGCCCGCCAATGAGCTCTCTGAGCCGCGCGGGTCTGTGTGTTTGTCCTTCGCATAATTTAGGTTAAGTAGTGTGTAAGCTTAGGGACTGATGACCTTAGCAGTTAAGTCCCATAAGATTTCACACACATTTGAACATTTTTGAGCTCTCTGTCCTGTCCGCAGTTCGTGATCGTGCGGTAGCGTTCTTCCTTCCCACGCCCGGGTTCCCGGGTTCGATTTCCGGCGGGGTCAGGGATTTTCTCTGCCTCGTGATGACTGGGTGTTGTGTGCTGTCCGTAGGTTAGTTAGGTTTAAGTAGTTATAAGTTCTAGGGGACTGATGACCATAGATGTTAAGTCCCATAGTGCTCAGAGCCATTTGAACAATTTTGAGCTCTCTGAAGACACAAATGGCGGTCGTTTTCTAATTGGTGTAATGCACGCTACAAGGCGTCTGGTTCGAAGCGTTCTTGAAGTAAGCGATTTGTAACAGTTCGTTGTGTCACTGTAGTGCCAACTGCTGCTCAAATTGCTGCTGGTGGTGCAGTACGATGCACCAGAGCTATACAACGAACACGATGGTCTTCCCTCTCCAATGTGTCCGTCCGAAGACATGTCTTCTTGCGACCGTACATTCTTGTGACCACTGCTGTCAGCGGCTACGTTCGTGTGAAAGCTTTCTGCAGTATTGCAAGAGGACCACTCAGCTCCTCTAGCCCCATTACTCTGTGAGGTGTTGATAATGAGGTCTTTGTATTATTGAATAACATCAGCTCACCAAGTCCATTCTAATAGGTAACTAACCTTCACAAGCGTTACAGCACGTACAGGGCTATTACAAATGATTGAAGCGATTTCATAAATTCACTGTAGTTCCATTCATTGACATATGGTCACGACACACTACAGATACGTAGAAAAAC
Source organism: Schistocerca cancellata (assembly GCF_023864275.1). Taxonomy (NCBI): domain Eukaryota; kingdom Metazoa; phylum Arthropoda; class Insecta; order Orthoptera; family Acrididae; genus Schistocerca; species Schistocerca cancellata. Next base: position 838,901,205 of record NC_064628.1, on the reverse strand, counting down.
TCATAAAGTTTTGTTCGGCTGAAGCCGCACTTCATGTTTCTGCTGCCAGAGCGCTCGAGAGCGCAGTGAGACAAAATGGCGACAGGATCCGAGAAAGCGTATGTCGTGCTTGAAATGCACTCACATCAGTCAGTCATAACAGTGCAACGACACTTCAGGACGAAGTTCAACAAATATCCACCAACTGCTAACTCCATTCGGCGATGGTATGCGCAGTTTAAAGCTTCTGGATACCTCTGTAAGGGGAAATCAACGGGTCGGCCTGCAGTGAGCGAAGAAACGGTTGAACGCGTGCGGGCAAGTTTCACGCGTAGTCCGCGGAAGTCGACGAATAAATTGGCTCATGCCACAATTGGAGACCGACAGCGCCGACTTCATCTTTCAACAGGATGGTGCTCCACCGCACTTCCATCATGATGTTCGGCATTTCTTAAACAGGAGATTGGAGAACCGATGGATCGGTCGTGGTGGAGATCATGATCAGCAATTCATGTCATGGCCTCCACGCTCTCCCGACTTAACCCCATGCGATTTCTTTCTGTGGGGTTATGTGAAAGATTCAGTGTTTAAATCTCCTCTACCAAGAAACGTTCCAGAACTGCGGGCTCGCATCAACGATGCTTTCGAACTCATTGATGGGGACATGCTGCGCCGAGTGTGGGAGGAACTTGATTATCGGCTTGATGTCTGCCGAATCACTAAAGCGGCACATATCGAACATTTGTGAATGCCTAAAAAAACTTTTTGAGTTTTTGTATGTGTGTGCAAAGCATTGTGAAAATATCTCAAATAATAAAGTTATTGTAGAGCTGTGAAATCGCTTCAATCATTTGTAATAACCCTGTATTTAATCCAACCTTGAGTTGTATCGTCATAGTGGCACCGCTAGCGCCACTCTTATGCCATTGGCGCTAAATCTGTATAGACATCACCTTTCAGGTGTAGAAACACGCCTACCGACTTTCGTTTACGTCGCACAACTCCTTCTTGATGTTGCGAATTTTTTCAATCAGGGTAGTTGCGGAGAACACACGAAGTACATTGCTGGCCATTAACATTCCAACACCAAGAAGGAGTGTTCTGGACAAACTTAATTATGAATACATTCCAGGATCGAGGGTCTTGATAATTTTTTCCTGTCATCGACGTTGATATTCGCAAGATATCAGTCACAAGGATTCCAATACTTTCAAGACCGTTTCAATTTCGATTGTGTAGTCAGATAACACATGACAAAAAAAATATTTTTTTCGCGTGACATAATTACAAATTAACCATTTCTGATATTTGTCTTTACTTGTATCGTGCAACCTCTCTTCTGGTGAAACTTGATGTTTCTACGTCAGGGGGGAGTGCCCTCCACGTTTTAATGACTGCGTTTGCGAGTATCAAAATATGTGATACGAATGATCTTATCTTTTCACTGCATTGACTTAGAAGCTTAACATTTTTACATCACCAAAGGAATACAGACCTCAGTATGTGACATAAATGTTTCTTGAAACGTCTACCAGTTCCTGACTAAAAGGGGTCTTAACAAGCGAAGGGACAAACAGCATTCTTATCGTGTGATATAATTACATATCAATAACTTCGGATTTTTCCCTTTGCTTATACTGTAAAATCGTGTTCGTTGCCAAATTTCATGATTTTAGACCAAAGGGAACTATCTTATAGGTTTCGATGAGTGAGTTCCCTGGTATCAAAATATGTGGCATAAATAGCCGTAACTTTCGGCTCAATTGACTTAGAAACTTACAATTTTTACTCCGACACGTGAATATGGACCTTACGAGGGAACCTCCCCATCGCACCCCCCTCAGATTTAGTTATTAGTTGGCACAGTGGATAGGCCTTGAAAAACTGAACATAGATCAATCGAGAAAACAGGAAGAAGTTGTGTGGAACTATGAAAAAATAAGCAAAAATATACAAACTGAGTAGTCCATAGCCGGCCGGTGTGGCCGAGCGGTTCTAGGCGCTTCAGTCTGGAACCACGAGACCGCTACGGTCGCAGGTTCGAATCCTGCCTCGGGCATGGATGTGCGTGATGTCCTTAGGTTAGTTAGGTTTAAGTAGTTCTAAGGTCTAAGGGACTTATGACCTCAGATGTTGCGTCCCATAGTGCTCAGAGCCATTTGAACAATTTTTGAGTAGTCCATCCGCAAGAGGCCACATCAAGGACAATCTGCGCGCAGGAGCGCCGTGGTCCCGTGGTTAGCGTGAGAAGTTTCGGAACAAGAGGTCCTTGATTCAAGTCTTCCCTCGAGTGAAAAGTTTAGTTTATTTATTTTCGCAAAGTTATGATCTGTCCGTTCGTTCATTGACGTCTCTGCTCACTGTAATGAGTTTAGTGTCTGTGTTTTGCGACCGCACCGCAAAACCGTGCGATTAGTAGACGAAAGGATGTACTTCTCCAATGGGAACCAAAAACATTTGATCGCAAGGTCATAGGTCAACCGATTCCTCCATAGGAAAACACGTCTGATAGATTCTATACGACACTGGTGACGGCATGTGCGTTACATGACAGGAATATGTTGTCGACCCACCTAACTTGTACGCTTGGCGAATGGGTAAAAAGGTTCTTCTACCTTTCCCGCTTTACGTTTTCTTGTGGATGTGATAATCACTCCCAAAAAAGTGATGACAACATAAGTGTTTGTCACATAAACTGAAAACAAAAAATTAAACTTTTCGCTTGAGAGAAGATTTGAATCAAGGACCTCTCGCTCCGGAGCTGCTCACGCTAACCACGGGACCACGGCGCTTCTTAGCACACATTGTCCTTGATGTTGCCTTTGTTGCAGATGGACTACTCAGTTAGTATATTTTGATTATTTTTTCATAGTTCCACACACTTCTTCCTGTATTCTCGATTGATCTGTGTTCAGTTTCTCAAGGCCTATCCACTGTGCCAAATTATAACTAAATCTGAGGGGGTGCGATGGGGAGGTTCCCTTGTTAGTATATGATATAAATTTCAACTTCATACGTATACACATTCCTGAGAGAAAGTATTCTGAGCAGCCGGACAGACGAACAGACAGACAACAAAGTGATTCTATAATCACTATGCCAGGGTGGAGTAGTGATAACAGCATCTGCGTAGTGAGCAGAAGACCCAGGTTAGAATCCCGGCCTTGAGACAAATTTTCATTTGTTGCTTCAGTCTGCATCACAGATGTTAGAGACTTGAAAAGGTCTCTGGAACCACATAGTTTCATTTGATCCTGTACGGGTTCCATTCTTACCGATTGTCGTACAGAACCCTAAAAACGAAATTTTTCTTACTGTGAGTATACAGTATAGGTAGGGACAATACATGATTAAATTTGTAGGTGGTTAAGGAACGAATTTTAATATACAGATCTGTCAACTCTGGCAGCAACAACGGCTGTAACGCGGCAGGGCATCGAGTCGAAAGGTGGTCGGATGACAATTACGAATACGTCATTCTGTGCCGCTTCAGATGCTGGCGGCTGGTCGCGCATCGGTTTCTCGGCAACGCGTCGTCACTTGTTTTCAGTGGGTAAGACATCTGCAGAACGTGTGGTCCAAGGCAACAGTGGAACATTCCCTGCAATCGACGTTGATCAGGACAGCTCATACACCATATGGTCTTGCGTTATCTTGTAGAAAGATGTCACAGAGACATCAAAGATAAAGTACAACCACCTGCCTTAACACGACAGGATGTAACGGCTGTTGTAAGAATTACTAGCTACTCGAACCAGAGGTTATTGGGCACAATCCGCCCTCGAATTCCGACACGCGCCAACAGACGTTTCTCGTTCTTGAAGGCAGCATAGCACGCTATTCTCACAAACAAAAATCATTCAAATGCGATTTCTGAACGAAAAACCCATTGCTTATTCTTTCCTTAATATTTCCTTGTACAGGATGTTTCTGAATTATTCGTTCAAATTAATTCAGTAGACAGAGAACATCAAATGGTTCAAATGGCTCTGAGCACTATGGGACTTAACATCTGAAGTCATGAGTCCCCTAGAACTTAGAACTACTTAAACCTAACTAACCTAAGGACATCACGCACATCCATGCCCGAGGCAGGATTCGAACCTGCGACAGTAGCGGGCACGCGGTTCCAGACTGAAGCGCCTAGAGCCGCTTGGCCACAACGGCTAGAGAACATCAAAACAAATATATGTCGATAAGGAACATAGGAGTATGGTCTCTGAAGTCAGCTTATATTGTTAAGGAACGTTTTGTTAGTGGTGCTGAGGTAAGCCGGTGTATCGGTGTCGCTGACAGAGAATGAGCACTGACATTCAAAACTGCTCTGTGTACGCTTAATGATGGTCATATTGTCAGTTATGGCCATCGATTTGCTTCGGACGAAGAGGTGCACGCCTGCGTGCAATTATGGTTCCGTTGGCAACCGCAAACATTTTTCTTTGAAGGCTTTGTGGTACCTGGTGATGTCCGGAGCCCAGACTTAACCATCAGTACACAGCTGTTTTGAACTATAGTACTCGTTCCCAGTCAGCGACACCAACATAACAGCTTACGTCAGCACCACGTTCCCTAACATTGCAAGTTGACCTCAGACACCGTATGTTCCTCATCGAACTATATTTTTTTATGTTCTTTCCCTCCTGTGTTAACTCAACGAATAATTTCAGAAAACCGAGTACAAAAATGTAACTGATGCTATTAAGACCTACTTTGCGCGGGTACACTGACAAGCTAATTATTTGCATATTTAACCATGTAATACACTTCATACCAATTTGACGTTTGCTGCCTTTGCCTCGACGGTGTTAAGAATTTTAATGCCAGCAGTAAACTGCGACAACATACTAGACATCTACCGGGAAACAGTTCGAAACAAACACAGAACGCCGTAATGAATACAGGAAATACACACAATAAAGTCGACGTAATGCATGCATGGTCTAAGGGTAGAGTCTGTGACGAATAATCAAAACATTATCAGTCCCGGCTTCAAAACCCGCCGCTCAAATTTTGATTAATAATGAACATTGGCAGCGGAAGACTTCCGGCGTAAGAAGTCACCCATGTTCTACCAACGGCCTTGTCAAAGAGGGCGGAGCAGCGAGCAGAGGATGGGAAGCTGCCCCTAAAGGCGGAATAATCAGCAATGATCAACAGCATGAGGATGCAGAAGGCAGTGAAAACCACTCCATTAAAGACGCATTATGTCTGTACACAGGACATGTGGCCTGTAATTGATAAAGTGTCATGATGATCTCTCCATTGGTAAAAGATTCCGGAATAGCCCACCATTCAGATCCCCGGGAAGGGACTGCCAAGGGGGGAGGTGACCATGAGAAAAAGATTGAATAACCAAAGAAACGGTAACGTTCTACGAGTCGGGGCGTGGAATGTCAGAAGTTTGAATGTGTCAGGGAAGCTAGAAAATCCGAAAAGGAAAATGCAAAGGCTCGATCTAGATGTAGTAGGGGTCAGTGAAGTGAAGCGGAAAGAAGACAAGGATTTCAGGACAGCTGAGTATAGGGTAACACAGCAGCAGAAAATGGTATAACGAAGGTAGATTTCGTTATGGATAGGAAGGTAGGGCAGAGAGAGTGTTACTGTGAGCAGTTCAGTGACAGGTTTGTTCTTATCAGAATCGACAGCAAACCGACAACGATAGTTCAGGTATACATGCCGACGTCGCAAGCTGAAGATGAAGAGATACAGAAAGAATGTGAGGACGTTAAAAGGGCAATACAGCACGTAAAGAGAGATGAAAATCTAATACTCATGGGGGACTGGAATGAAGTTTAGGGGAAAGAGTAGAAGAAAAGGTTTCAGGAGAATATGGGCTTTTGATGTGGAATGAGAGAGCAGAAAGACTAATTGAGTTCTGTAATAAATTTCAGCTAGTAATATGGAATACTCTATTCAAGGAGCACAAGAGGAGGAGAAATACTTGGAAAAGGCCGGGTGATACAGAAAGATATCAGTTGGATTACATCTGGGTGAGATGTAAATTCCGAAATCAGATACTGGATTGTAAGGCGTACCCAGGAGCAGCTACAGACGTACATCATAATAAAGTAGAGATGAAGAGTAGGCTCAAATTTAAGAGATTAGTCACGAGAAATCAATACGCAAGATAGTGGGGTATGGAAGTACTCACGAATGACGAGATATGCTTGAAGTTCTCTAAGGCTATAGATAAGCAATAAGGAATAGCTCAGTAGGCAATACCAATTGAAGAGGAATGGGCATCTCTAAAAAGGGCAATCACAGAAGTTGGAAAGATAAAGATCAGTACAAAGAAGGAAACTTAGAAGTAACCATGGGTAACAGAAGAAATACTTCTGTTGATAGGTGAAACAAGGAAGTACAAAAATGTTCAGGGAAGTTCAGGTATACAGAAACACAAAAATGGCTCTGAGCACTATGGGACTTAACATCTCAGGTCATCAGTCCCCTAGAACTTCGAACTACTTAAACCTAACTAACCTAAGACATCACACACATCCATGCCCGAGGCAGGATTCGAACCTGCGACCGTAGCGGTCGCGAGGTTCCAGACTGTAGCGCCTAGAACCGCTCGGCCACCACGGCCGGCTACAGAAACACAAGCCGCTAAGGAATGAATAAATAGAAGTGCAGAGAAGCTAAGAAGATATGGCTGCATGAAACATGTGAAGAAATCGAAATGAAATGATTGTCAGACAGACTGGCTCAACATATAGGAAAGTCAAAATAAACTTCGGTGAAATTAACATTGAGAGTGGTAACATTAAAGTGCAATGGGAATTCCATTGTTAAATGCAGAGGAGAGAGTGGGTAGGTGGAAAGAGTACATTGAAGGTCACTATCAGTGGGAAAATTTGTCTGACATGATAGAAGAAGGAATAGGAGTCGATTTATAAGAGATAGGCGATCCAGTATTAGAATCAGAATTTAAGAGAGCTTTGGAGGACTTAAGATCAAATAATGCAGAAGGGACAGATAACATTCCACCAGAATTTCTAAAATCATTGGGAGAAGTGGCAACAAAATGACTCTTCACGTTGGAGTGTGGAGTGTGTGACTTTGGTGATTCAAGAAAAATCACCAGACGTTCATAGTATTTGTCGACCTGAAGAAAGTGTTCGACACTGTAAAATGGTGCAAGATGTTCGAAATTCTGAGAAAAATAGGAGTAAGCTATAGGGAGAGACGGGTCACATACAACATGTACAAGAGCCAAGAGGGAATAATAAGAGTGGACGATCAAGAACGAAGCGCTCGGGTTAAAAAGGGTGTAAGACAGGGACGTAGTCTTTCGCTCCTACAGTTCAATCTGTCCATCGTAGAAGCAATGCTGGAAATAAAAGAAAGGTTCAGGAGTGGAATTAAAATTCAAGGTGAAAGGATATGAATGATACAATTCGCTGATGATATTGTTATCCTGAGTGAAAGTGAAAAAGAATTACATGATCTGCTGAATGGAATGAACAGTCTAATGAGTACAGAACGGACTGGGAGAAAGTCGAAGAAATACGAAGGTAAAGAGAAGTAGCAGAAACTTAGCATCAGGATCGATGGTCACGAAGTAGATGGATATAAGCAATTCTACTACCTAGGCAGCAAAATAAGCAAAGACGGACAGAGCAAGGGTGACATCAGAAACAGAGTAGCACTGGCAAAAAGGCCAAGACAAGTCTACTAGTATCAAACATAGGCTTTAACTAGAGGAATAGATTTCTGAGAATCTCCATTTGTAGCACAGTATTGTATGGTAGTGAAACATGGACTGTACGAAAACCGGAACGGAAGAGAATCGAAAGATTTGAGATGCGGTGCTACACACGACTGTTGAAAATTAGGTGGACTGGTAAGGTAAGGAATGAGGAGGTTCTGCGCAGAATCGGAGAGGAAAGGAATATGTGGAAAACACTGACAAAATTAAGGGACAGGATGTTAGAACCTGTTAAGACATCAGAGAATGACGTCCTTAGTACTAGAGGGATCTGCAGAGGGCAAAAACTGTAGAGGAATAGAGACATTGGAATACACCCAGTAAATAATTGAGGACATAGGCTGCAAGTACTACTCGAGATGAAGAGGTTGGCACAGGAGAGGAACTCGTGGCGGGCCTCTTCAAAACCAGTCATTACTAAAAAAAATTTTTAAAAAATGTCGATTTAGGAAGACTGAATATCTTAAGACCCAAATAGGTGGCTTTTCAGGTGCGAAACTAGCTCTCAATCATGCATTATGCGAGAATCAATAGCGAGGAGACAGGCCTCCGTCGCTACACACGCTTTGGCCCGTTACTCGGACTTGGCCACTGGAGTGTCGATTCTGGCCGAAACAGACGAGTTGGAGTGGTCGTGGAGAGAAGTCCGAGAGCACCGTAGTTCCAGTCATCATTTCAACTGTAGTGTGAGGAGCATCTGCTCACAGAGCTGAGCACAAAACAAAATCAGCCTGAAACCAGCACCAGTACATGCGCTGTTACGTGACGTCAGTACAGCAACAGGCTGCAATGTGTGATGAAGAGTTTGGTCCTTGGAAAGCCCTTTTTTTAAAGACGTATGGCGGCACTTACCAGGGTACATGACATCATGAATCTGCTGATCAGTAGATGTTGGAATTCCGAAAGTCCTCATCAATTACGTCAAGAGTATTTACATTATGAGAAAGCAGAAGCGTGGTGTGCAGTTAGCGCAACAGGTTATTAAAGTGATCGTTTTCAGCTAAATTATAACTTCTAATAAGTATGTGAACACTGTACTACAATCTTCTTTAAAATAACTAAGACCCACCGCCATTTCATGCAGGAGAATGCAAGAGCACATACCGCCAATGCGTCTATGGCAACATTACAAAGATGGCCTGATAGCTGCTATGTGCAGCTCTTCAGTCACTAAGAAAATTACATAAAATTCATGGTTAAACCTGTGATCCGAATCTTAATGAGAGTCTAGTGACTTGTGTAGTCTTGAACGCTGTGAGAATTTTGCGCTGCACCCTCCAGAAAATATGGGATACAGCGTACATAGAAGAGGTCGGAGCTGCTTATGACTCCGGCGTTAATTTGGTTGAGCTCCAAACAGGACACACTCGACAGGAATTATGTTACGCTTTCGCCTCATGTGACACAAAGTTCCACCCATCTGCCAAATGCTGATATATGCAGACACATGACTCCACTCAGCAGTTGATTAATCAGTACCTCAACACAGGATAGTGTTCAAGAATTGTGCTTAATAACACATCTACAGTCGCTGGCCATAGGAAGGGCGAAATGGACATTAGAGAAGCGATTTTAGTCATCCTTTACTGGATCTAGGAAATATTTTGGAGGACATCTTCTATTCCCTTCTTGGACACGAACGAAAACCTTCATGGATTTACTAAGAAACTTGATCAACTACATGACAAATATACTGCCCTAAAGGCCAGAAAACTAAGATAGATATCTGCACTTTGATAACTGAAGAGTTTGTGAATCTCAGAGACGCTGCGCAGGGACATACGAACTGCGCCCACGCCTGAATCATATTGCTTACAAGCAGAAGGAGAACACAGTCAGTCAAGCTGTGAGTAATGTAAAACTCAGGCATACCCATACACTAACCGACAATAGAAATAGATCAGTTATACTATGGGAAACCTGCGTGGTCTTGATATAGACAAAGTAAAAGCTGATGCTGATCCCATAGCCCCAGCAGAAGAAATGAACCGGTAGTTCACATTACCGACAACCACAATGGAACCAAAAACACACAGAGATTAACTGATCAATCATGGGAATAAACGACGATAGTCACGACAAATTCTGCATTAAGCATGTGACTTGCAATACCATAAAAACACCATCATGTGTATCAGATCAGCATCTACTCGAGACTATGGCATCACAATCCAAATGATGAAACTTATTATTGGCGCGCTACTGCCCACTATACCTTCAGCAACTCCTTAACCACAAATATATTCCCTGAGGCCTGGAAACAGGGACTAGTGAAGCCACTACCAAAAAAGGACGTTGCCATTGCACCCTCTAACTACCGACCTATTTTCATTCTTCCTGCACTGTCTAAGGCCTTGGAACATACAAGCCATGACCAGCTAACAAACTAATAACCACGAACATCCTACTAGACAATCACCAATCAATAACCATCGCAGCACAATATCTACCTTAATAAAGGTGATAGATGATCTGAAGCTTGCCATGGATTCACAAGAGGCGACTATCATGTGTTCCTTGGACTTCAGCAAAGCCTTTGATACGTCGACACCAACATTTTACTTGGCAAACATAGCAGCCTAAATTTCTCGACAAGTGCAGTACAATGGTTTCGCTCATACCTGAAGTCTCGCCAACGATGCGTCATGTCTGGAACCACAGAGTCACAATGGAGGCAGGTAGTATCATGCGTCCCCCAGGGTTCGGTATTAGGTCGTGTACTGTTTTCTTCGTGTGCCAACGATGCGTCATCAGTTTCGTCCTACTGCAAATACCACACGTACGCTTATGACCTCCACTTGTATCTAAGTGCAAAACCAATAAATCTGATAATGAATGTCTGCGTTCTTTATGTCTGTGATGTTTGACTCTTTAATGGTATTTCACTATAATATGCTCAGCTATCCTGACTGCATGCAGACAATCACAGTCCCGGATATCTTTCTCGACCTTAATGATCTTATCCCGAAAAACACGACGCAAACACCCGATCCCACCAGAGCAAAATCCTTACTATCCCACTCCAAGCCCGCACGGCTAGCGGCGCGGTCTCAGGCGCTGCTTCCCGAGCGGGAGGGCGTGTCGGTCCCCGGCACGAATCCGCCCGGCGGATTTGTGTCGAGGTCCGGTGTGCCAGCCAGGCTGTGGATGGTTTTTAAACGTTTTTCCATCTGCCTTGGCGAACGCGCGCTGGTTCCCCTTATTCCGCCTCAGTTACACTATGTCGGCGATTGCTGCGCAAACACTGTCTCCACGTCCGCGTACTCCATTATTACTCTACCATGCAAACATTTGGGGTTACACTCGTCTGGTATGAGACGTTCCCAGGGACGGTGGGGGGGTGGGGGGGTGGGGGGGGGGAGGATGGGGATCCGCTAGGGGCGGAACCGCACAGTAACCCTGGGTTTGGTGTGGGGCGGCGAGGTGGGTGGACTGCTGTGGCCTGTTGTGGGGTTGTGAACCACTGAGGGCTACGGCGGGACGAAGCCTCTCCTTCGTTTCTAGGTCCCCGGTTCAATACACAATACACACAATCCCACTTTCTCGAAGACCTTCTCAGTAGCAGGAACTTGACGCTGGAATTACATCCCGCCTTATATTAGAGGGCGCTTTTGCCTAAACAACATGACAGAAATGTCCGTTCCCATCATAGCAAAATCCTTTCTATCTCACTCCATCGCATAGCCACTTTCTCAAAGTTCTTCTCAGAAGCAGGAACACAGCTCTGCAATAACCTCCCGCTTTATGTTAGAGAAGATCTCCAGCTGCAGAAGTCAGTTAATGATGTATCTAATAAGGCAACAGTAATGACTACCATTGTCTCAGTATGCACTAGTTATCCTTGTAAATCCTCCTTTCCAACCAGATCTTCCTCATTTCCTAGTATTTTTAGCTGTTGCCGTCTCTTAAGTTTCCTTTAACCAGAACTCGCTGTATCAGAAATATTTATTTTCTACATCTATAAATTCTTTTTTTATCTGCCATTATCATATTGTTTTCAGTGTCACTATAATAATTATTATTATTGTTATTATTATTATCACTATTAGTGACAGCAGCTGCTGTAGTACAAGTACTGCAGTATTAATTTTATTATTTCATAGTCAATATTATTTACTCATATTGTCACATTAAAATGGTTATTTCCTAGGTAACATCGGTGTAAAAAAGGTACTGTATTAGTGAAACCCTGGACCAACCTGCGAGAGGGCCTGGTGGCCTTAATCAGATCGGGTTAAATAAATAAATAAAAATAGAAAGAAGTACACCAATGTTTAAAGTTAGATTAGTGCAAGCGAGCATTCATCTATATTGTCATGCACAATCGTCATACTCCAGTTACATATCGTAGAACTTGTATCAATAAATCATTGCAAATTGGTGCTAATCTGTGTTTCCATTCATTTATTCCATAGACGCCGGCTAACCCTATATACCGCTGTCACAAAACTGTCTAGGTGCTGCGTGCACGCAATCTGCATTGTAACACGAACTACTTTTGGTGATATATGGTTGTCTTCCTGCCACACTTATTTTTGATGCCAATTGCATTTGCCGAATACGTGATGTACTGAGTAAGGGCAAGAGGGGGGATGTAGGTGATGCGTTGATGTATAAGTTGCAATTATGTTGGGACAGGAAGGGTGAGTTTTCATTACAGATGGAAGAAGTAGAGTGGGTTATAGGAATGATTTCACGGTCATGGAGGGGAAGGAAGTTGAAATAAAACCGAGGAAGGAGATGGAGTGTGTTTAGATGGAAGGAAGGATTATGGAGACCAGACGTCTCAAGGATTTGGGCAACAGTGGGCTGTGGGGATTCAATTCTGCGGGAGACGCAGCAGTGCCGAGGGTTTTCCATGTGGAGACGTGATTGGTACAGGACACCAGGATAATAGAGGCGGTGGTGTACAACTTTCGTGGATCTGTATAGTCCGATGAGACTTGGGAGGAGCGGGTATCCACGCATTTGGATTGGTGGGGAAAGGACGGATGAGGGTCTTGCAGGCATGCATGATGACCGTGGGATTTAGTCCAGATGTTGGGCCGGTTAATAGTTGTAGTCTATAGTGCGATTTCTTTTGATAGTTAAGAGGTGGAGTTGCATAGGTAAGCCGGCCGCGGTGGCCGTGCGGTTCTAGACGCTGCAGTCCGGAACCGCGGGACTGCTTCGGTCGCAGATTCGAATCCTGCCTCGGGCATGGATGTGTGTGATGTCCTTAGGTTAGTTAGGTTTAAGTAGTTCTAAGTTCTAGGGGACTGATGACCTAAGATGTTAAGTCCCATAGTGCTCAGAGCCATTTGAACCATTTTGCATAGATAAGCGAGTATTAGTCCATTTTAGAGATTTAACCTAGTGGACGGTTGTGGAGCTCTTGTGGACAGAAGGTTTACGTGGTTTATACTCTAATTACTGCCTAGACTTTTGTGAGATTAATGGAGAGGAACCAGTGTTTGCATCGAGTGTTGATGTTATTGAGGTTGGTGTTGATGGGATGGTGGGGACAAACGGAGGTGATTCGGACGCCAAGGAAAGCAGTGTTGTCAGCATATGAAGTACGTTGGCAGTACATGAACTTTTGGCCTAACTGCCGGTTGTCAGTAACTTGATGGCACGAGATACTGTCCAAGCAAGTTACTGACATCCCGCAGTTCGACCAAATTTTCGAGGAACAATCTACACACCGGCAAAATTTTAAATGGTTTAGGACCGTCGCCTGTATATAGGTGACAAAAGAGTGTTGACAGCTGGGTTCCCTGGGACACAGGGGACACGGAGAGGTCCGCCCTGCTCTAACCGTTCCGTGCTGCGCTGCGTTGCGCTGCGTTTCTTCGCGCGCTCACCTTGCGCCAGACCTGATTATGTAAGCCTGCCCGGCGGAAAGTGAAGCGAGCAGCGCATTTTTGTCGAAACGCAGAGCGCAAACCACATCCCGCCCCCGCTCCGCGGTTAACGACTCCATTCTGTGCGAGCAGCTCGCGGCAGAGCGCGGCTCGCCGAAGCGGCAGCGTGCTCAGAACCTGGCCGTCTGGGACAGACGCCGTCCAGCAGCCCAAGGGTGTGTACATTTAACCTACTGCACGTGTTGCTCACGTCCACTCTACAGCACGGCCTATTAACAACACACAGCCTCCGAGTCTGTGTTTACGGACTTCGTATCAGGAAAAATTTACTGTCCAATACGGATTACAGTTCAGGAAATGGTTTCGTGACGGTTTGAAGGCAGTACGCACGCGTACAAGTCTGGTAAATTGCCACGAAAGAATGTGTCGACTGCAACTGAAAATGGTAAGACAGAGTTCCGTGCCGTTATTAAACATTTTCGTTTGAAGTGTTAGACTGCCGCACAAACCTAAACAGAACTTAATGAAATTCACACGAACTCTGCACCATCACTGAAGACCATTTAGTTTTGGATTAATGAATTTAAGTGTTGTCGGACAAGCACCGAAGAAGCGTGTTCCAGCCGTCCAACTGAGGTCGCACAAAGGACAAATCCATGGTATGGTAATGCAAAATGGCCGAATAAAAATTCGTGACATTGCTGAGTTGTAGGCATCTCAATTGTATGAGTGCGTCATATTCTGCAGGGAGAATTGGCTATGAAGAAGCTGTTTGCGAGTTTGATGCCGCGATTGCTCACAGGCAACCAAAAGCGCATCCTGTACATTTCAGCACAATGCCTGGCGATGTTTAATCACAATCCTCAAGATTTTATGTCCAGATTTGTAACTTTTAATGAAACCTGGAACTCTCATTACGCTCCCAAAGTCAAAATGGGAGCCAAAATAATGGACAAAAGCTGGTGAAACTGCAATTAAAAAAGCAAAGACCATTTTGTCATTTTCGTAAGGTGATGGGAAGGTTATGAAACGTCCCCTTTCAAAAATTATGAAGACAGTGCTGGAAAAACTCTTATTTGATTTTCAAATAGCTGAACAAAACTGAACGTACTCTGACAGTTCTCTCTTTACTTACTCTGGTCATCACTAAACTGACACGAAACATTTTTTAGCGCAACGTAATCTGACTTTCAATAATCCCTGCAAAAGAATGGCCCTGACTAACAATAACCTATACCTTTCATGAATCACTTACAAAAATCTTCGTTACTCGAACTACTGCAACACAGCGAGCGCCAATACTGTCAGCTAAATAAAAGATTCTAACTACTGAAGGCACTAACTACTGATAGGCATAGTTAGCAAATAAAGATTCTGATAGAGAACAAACAATGTATTTACCTTAATAGTATTCAAAAGTCATCATATATATATCTATCAATTCATGACATCCATCTTTACAAATTTCCTTTTTCTGGCGGACACACGTCCAGATGTCCGCTTATAGTAACTTCTCAAAACTCTGGCATCTCTCTCTCCACATCCACCATTGCTGGCGGCTCACCTCCAACTGCCCAACGCTACGCGCTGTTCACATCCAACTACACTTGGCCATTGTTTCTATGTTTCGATACAGTGTATCGATACGTGGAACAGTTTCAGTGTTTCGGAACGGCTGTGATTCACTGTTTCGAAACAGTGGTGTTTCATTCCGCCCCTGTCTCGGATAACCGGACCAGATTCGATATCGAGCCAGACACAGAAACTGTATCGTTGTTTCAAAATAAGGCTGTTTCAGTCCACCTGTGCTTGGAAAGGACTAATTGTATCGAAACAATGATGTTTCATTCCGCCCAGTGTCGGACGAGATTCGGGCTCGGCACAGGTACTGAAAAACAACATACCACTTCATGAAACAATTTCAAGAGTGTCGAAATATTTTTGACAAGCAATAGCATGAAGCTTAAGATATCCGAAAATAAAGCATCGTTTCTAGCTTACTGTCCTATTCCGAAAGGGCGTAACATCTGCTTTATAAATACTAACCAAACAATAAAACAACGCATACTATTCACATGCAAAATAATAAATACAATATGAAAATCATTCAGTTAAATTACACTTCTTTTATAACATACGCTTCTCTGTTCATGTACAGTAATCATATTTAGAAACGCAAGTATGCCCACAACATTTCCAAAAAAAAAGGCGTAGAGTGACAGTTATTAGACAAATACATAAATTTGATGTAGGTGTAATTGCAAGCAATCTGTTTGACATATCACTGATAGTGCAATGGTGAAGGATGGTGAATTTATAGTAACGATTCGAAACACCTTGAAAGATTTTTTTTCTGTTATATTTTGTTATATATTCGCATTATTTGTGAGTCTATAGTCACTGTGCCTATTATCCACAATGATTCCCTTTGTGTGCATGGAAATTATCAGAATGGGTATATTACCCATACGAAGCGAATGTGGGAATCCTAGTAGCATATACGTTGTTTCTGTAGTTTGCTCTCACCTCCAGTTCCGTTCATGGCGGTTCTTCTGTCTTCAGCTATGCCTGTCCTCAGCCAACTGAAAAGTATGAAAGTCACACGACACGAAAGCAGCGCATTTGCTGCAGGAAATACTGAACTGCCAAGACGCCTAAGTAATAGTTTCATACTTTCTGCGACATGATTAGCGCTCTCGCACTTCATTTGTGTTTATATGGACATACTTATACAGCAGACATTCAAGATTATCAAATGTGTTTATTAGATTACAAAACACAAACTGTTTCACTGTTTCGAAACAGCGTATCGAAACATTACATTGTACTGTTTCATTTGTTTCGAAACAATTACGTGTTTCAGTTTGCCCAGCTCTACATCCAACTGCCCAACACTACACAGCGAATATTCCAACAATGAGTCCAACCAGCCACAGACTGCACACAGCAGTCAGTGATTTTCATACAGAGCGCTACGTAGCGTTACCAACATAAAAACCTAAATAGCCTACTTACAAGGTGAGTGCCACTGTTTTTTGGGATTCCCAAGGAATAATCCTTACATGTTATTTGGAAGAAGGCAGAACCATAACTGGACGCTATTGCATTTCATTCTTGGATCGTCTGAATCTTTTGTTGGCTGGAAAAACGCAAAAAGTGCTCTTTCACTAGGACAATGCACAATCCCCCACACTGGCGATAACAACGGCGTAAGTCATGAATTTAGTTTTGAACGGGCTGCTCATCTACCCCATTTATCAGACTTAGACCAAATTTAAAACTCTGGCTTGCTGGGAAGAAATTTTCATCAAATGAGGAAGTGATAGTTGCAGTCAACGAGTACTTGACAGAGTTTGACAGAACCTACTTTTCCGATGGGATGAAAAAGCTGGAGAATCGCTGGACCAAGTGTGTATCCCTCAAAGGATACTGTTGAGAAGTAAGGTGAGCTGTTTACGAAATAAACATTTTTTCTTGCTTTTTTAAAAGACTTATCAAACCCCTCTCGTATATACGGGCACAGCACCGCCAGAGGGTGCGCGCTGACTAGACCGCACTCACAGCCTCTACCCAACACGCCAGAAATACCACAGATCCCTTCCACTCTATCTCAACATTTTTCCTCCAGGTGTAACCAGTAGCTCCTGAACACAGACGCCGTAGACCGAGACTCCACGGGGCGCGTCTTGTTTTTTTCTCTTTGTTGTTATTTAACTTGTCTCTCTCCACATTGGTCGGGGGTGAGATGACGGCGGTATAGACATTCCGCTGTTCAGACGAAAATTTTAAAAACATAAAGACGAAGCAAATTAAACTAAAAGGTGAAAAATTTAACGGCATTTTTAAAATCAATATACTGATGAAATCTGGTGGCGTTTAAATAACACTAAAACTGTTAATGCTCTTTGTTGTTTCGATTAAAATCAAAGTAATAAAAGGTAAAGACAGTATACATGTATGTTTAAAACACTTGGCAGAAATATTGGCGTTCTTTCTTTCTTTTTTTTAAAAAAAAAGAGCACTGAATGACCGCTAAAATGCTGAAAGACCTGGGGGGAAAAAGCTTTTGTGAAAGGAAAATATGTTCTATAGGACTAAAGTACTAAAGGGATTTGTTGGGTAGTACCTATGGAAATGAAGATAGGCAGGTGTTGGGGATGACAGTGGGAGGATAGAAAGTGAGTAAAAAGGGTGGAAGGGGTGGAGAAAGATGGAGAGGGAAGAGCTCTGATACAGACTGGGACAAGTGGGGAAGAGTTACAGTTGAACGGATAAGTGCCAGAGTGAGAATTATTGTCTGGGAGAGAGAGTTGGCTGAAGTTGCTTTGGGGTAGGATATGGAGAGAGTCTATGTGTAGGGGCGGTGGGATGTGTTGGTATAGACGCGCAACGCCTTACCAGGATTGGTGATCGGAGGGGAAGCAAAGAGAAGGGACTTCAGAAACTAAGTTATACTTTACTTGTGATAGGCCAGTTACCTTTTATTAAATGCTGTATTAGTCTTAAAGTGACACACGTACGTGACACTATTTTGCGATTCGGTCACCACTTCACTGTAACCAACGGTCGGAATGGTCAACCAATCGTTCAATTCCTAGACGACAGAAATCCGCCACTTGGTTCAAAAATGTTTAAATGTGTGTGAAATCTTTTGGGACTTAACTGCAAAGATCATCAGTCGCTAAGCTTACACACTACTAAACCGGTTGTTGTAGTCTTCAGTCCAGAGACTGGTTTGATGCAGTTCTCCATGCTACTTCATCCTGTGCAAGATTCTTCATCTCCCAGTACCTACTGCAACCTACATCCTTCTGGATCTGTTTAATGTATTCATCTCTTGGTCTCCCTCTACGATTTTTACCCTCCACACTGCCCTCCAATGCTAACTTGGTCATCCCTTGATGCCTCAGAATATACCCTACCAACCGATCCCTTCTTCCAGTCAAGTTGTGCCACAAATTTCTCTTCAGTTCTATTCAATACCTTCTCATTAGTTATGCGATCTACCCATCTAATCTTCAGCATTCTTCTGTAGCACCACATTTCTAAAGCTTCTATTCTCTTCTTGTCTAAGCTATTTATCGTCCACGTTTCACTTCCATACATGGCTACACTCCATATAAATACTTTCAGAAACGACTTCCTGACACTTAAATCTATACTCGATGTTAACAAATTTCTCTTCTTCAGAAACGTTTTCCTTGCCATTGCCAGTCTACATTTTATATCCTCTCTACTTCGACCATCAACAGTTATTTTGCTCCCCAAATAACAAAACTCATTTACTCCTTTAAGCATCTCATTTCATAATCTAATTCCTGCAGCATCACCCGATTTAATTCGACTACATTCCATTATTCTCGCTTTGCTTTTGTTGATGTTCATATTATATCCCCCTTTCAAGACCCTGTCCATTCTGTTCAGTTGCTCTTCCAAGTCCTTTGCTGTCTCTGACAGAATTACAATGTCATCGGCGAACCTCAAAGTTTTTATTTATTCTCCATGAATTTTGTGGTGCCACCGCCAGACACCACACTTGCTACGTGGTAGCCTTTAAATCGGCCGCGGTCCGTTAGTATACGTCGGACCCGCTTGTGGCCACTATCAGTGATTGCAGACCGAGCGCCGCCACACGGCAGGTCTAGAGAGACTTCCTAGCACTCGCCCCAGTTGTACAACCGACTTTGCTAGCGATGGTTCACTGACAAAATACGCTCTCATTTGCCGAGTCGATAGTTAGCATAGCCTACAGCTACGTCATTTGCTACGACCTAGCAAGGCGCCAGTACTGGTTACTATTGATACTGGAGCCATGTACAGTCAAGAGCGACGCTCATCATTTATGGATTAAAGTTAAGTATTCCACCAGCTACGTCCGTTTTTCTAAAGTCTAATTTCCTTGTCCTGTTCCAGACCTCACGCCAGCCTGCAATTTCCCTTTTTAAATTTTCTAACCTACCTGCCCGATTAAGGGATCTGACATTCCACGCTCCGATCCGTAGAACGCCAGTTTTCTTTCTTAACCTAAAC
Organism: Schistocerca cancellata; assembly: GCF_023864275.1. Taxonomy (NCBI): domain Eukaryota; kingdom Metazoa; phylum Arthropoda; class Insecta; order Orthoptera; family Acrididae; genus Schistocerca; species Schistocerca cancellata. Next base: position 838,881,645 of record NC_064628.1, on the reverse strand, counting down.
AATCCTAAGGAGAAACCCACACACCCATGCGCGAGGGAGGACTCTAACCTCCGCCGGGACCAGCCGCACAGTCATGACTGCAGCGCCTTAGACCGCTTGGCTAATCCCGCGCGGCTGTACTTGGTCTCAGGGTCAGTGGACAACCGCTGTGTTCTCATCGTTATAAAATCTCTCTCCCCTCCCCACCCCCTTCCCAAGGTGTACTTTCAGCTTCCCGAAAAGATGGAAATCGCGTGGTGCAAGATCTGGGCTTCGCGATCAACATCATGCACGTATGTGCTGCCTTGGTTGGCACCATTTCATTACGGCTGGATGAGACATTGCATTGATCCATATATTGCCAGAATTTCACTGTGAACCTGTGTACAGTTTAAATTTTTTACTCGATAGAATCTATCGTCCCGCGTATCTTTGGAGTACACGTCAGTTGCCATGCCATTGCACTTGCGCGTTGTGATGCAGCCTTCGTCCTTACAGCAGCAGAACAGTAACTGGAGGAAGCCCTGAACATAAATTCTCTTCTAATAATGAACCGCTCTTGTTGCGGAATGTTTTTTAGCATTGGACAAGACGTGTAGTTTCCAGTTTCAACTGCCAACTACTTCGCAGGTGTTCGGTGCGGACGAGAAAGTATTGGTATTCTGTGAGATGGTAGAGGATTCATGTGAAGGAAGATAAATTGGCGCGGAAAGCAAGACGAAGTGCATGGCACTCAAGAATTTGGAAGGACTGATAGAATGGGTGGAGCAGATATCCAGGCAACATCGGCGTAAAGAGGTCAGGGCAGAACAACATTAGTGTGTAGAGTACAGTGGAAGGTCGCAATCTCTATGTTCGGCTGGTCAGTAGTTCTAGTAGTGTTTATTGTGGGCTTCCTGTTGTCTGGTTCGAAGATGACGTCTCCTCGTCGAGACTTAATCCAAAATATTTCAGTGTATTAGTTGCCTGGATGGGACAGTTGTGAAATGGTGATATAAATGTTATGAATACGGAAGCTACGGGTGGTTCCTACTGTTATTATTGCGTGTGTCTTGGAGGGGTTTGTGTTCAGGAGCTACTGGTTACACCTGGAGGAAAAATGTTGAGATAGAGTTGAAGGGATCTGTGGTATTTCTGGCGTGTTGGGTAGAGGCTGTGAGTGCAGTCTAGTCAGCGCGCACCCTCTGGCGGTGCTATGCCCGTATATACGAGAGGGGTTTGATAAGACTTTTAAAAAAGCAAGAAAAAATGTTTATTTCGTAAACAGCTCACCTTACTTCTCAACAGTATCCTTTGAGGGATACACACTTGGTCCAGCGATTCTCCAGAGGAGCGGACAAAGCTTCAGGGCACTCTCTTGTCCTTGGGGTGGGAAACTGCCCCTAAATGGCGGAAGAAACAGCCATGATCAACGGCGTGAGGATGCAGAAGCCAATGGAAACCACTGCATTGAGGACGCATTATGTCTGTCCGCAGGACATGTGGCCTGTAACTGATAAAGTGTCATGATGATCCCTCCATTGGCAAAAGATTCCAGACTAGTCCCCAATTAGCATCTCCGCGAGGGGACTGCCTAGTGGGAGGTAACCATGAGATAAAGACTGAATAATCAAAGAAAGGGTAACGCTCTACGAGTCGGGGTGTGGAATGTCAGTAGTTCATACTTGGTAGGGAAGCTCTAAAAATCTGAAAAGGAAAATGCAATGGATCAATCTAGATACAGTGGCTGTCACTGAAGTGAAATGTAGTAAAGAAATATGTGTATCCACAGGACATGTGACCTGTAATTAAAAAAGTATCACGATAATCTCTCCATTGACAAAAGGTTCCGGACTAATCCCCCATTCGGATCTCCGGGAAGCGCTGCCAAGGGGGAGGTGACCATCAGAAAATAGTTGAATGACCAACGAGAGGATGACGTTCTTCGAGTCTGGACGTGGAATGGAAGAAGTTCGAACGTGGTAAGGAAGCTAGGAGATCTGAGAGATGCTAAGGCTCAGTCTATATACGGGGGAGAGGGGGGAGGGGAGGGGGATGGATATCTGTGAAGTGAAATGGAAAGAAGACGAGGATTTCTGGGCAGATAAGTATAGCGTAACAACAACAGTAGCAGAAAACGGCATAACTGGAGTAGTATTCGTAAGAATAGGGAGGTAGGGCAGGGAGTGTGTTACTGAGAACAGTTCACTGATACGGTTGTTCTCATCAGAATCGACAGCAAACCAGGACTGACAACGACAGTACAGGTATACATGCCGACGTCTCAAGCCGAAGATAAAGTGATAGAGGACGTATGTGAGGATATTGAACTGGTAATTCGGTACATAAAGGGAGATGAAATTCTAATAGTCATGCGAGACTGGAATGCGGTTCTAGGGGGAAGGAGTAGACGACAGGGTTACGGAACAATATCGGCTTGGTAGTAGGAATGAGAAAGAAGGAACACTAATTGCGTTCTGCAATAAATAGTATTAATGAGTACTCCGTTCAAAAATCACAAAAGAAGGAGGTGTACTTGGAAAAGGCCAGGAGATACGTGAAGACTCCAACTAGATTACATTATTGTCAGGAAGAGATTTTGAAATCAGATACTGATTTATAAGGTGTACCTAGGAGCAGATATATACTCAGAACACAATTTAGTATGTTGAAGAGTAGGCTGAAGTTTAAGAGATTAGTTAAGAAGAATACGGAAGTACTAAGAAATGAAAATACGACTGAAGCTCTCTGAGGCTACAGATACTGCGATAATGAATAGCTTAGTAGGAAGTTCAACTGAAGAGAAATGGGCATATCTAAAAAGGGCAATCACAGGAGTTGGAAATAAGGACGTACGGACAAGGTACGTAACTTCGAAGAAACACTGGGTAACATAAGAGATACTTCAATTGATCGATGAAAGAAGGAAGTACAAAAAAGTTCGGAGAAATTCAGGAATACAGAAAATACAAGTCAGTTATGACCGAAATAAATGGGAGGTGCAGGGAACCTAAGGGGAAATTGCTGCATGTAAAGTGTGAAAAAAATCGAAAAAGAAATGATTGTCGCAAGGACTGACTCAGCATATAGAAAAGTCAAAACAACCTTCTGTGAAATTAAAAGCAAGGGCAGTAATATTAAGAGTGCACTGGCAATTCGACTGTTAAATTTAGAGGAGAGTGCGAATAGGTGGGAAGAGTACACTGAAGGCTTCTAGAAGGAGAATGACTTGTCTGATGGCGTTATAGAAGAAGAAACAGTAGTCGACACGGAAGAGATAGGGCATCCAGTATTAGAATCAGAATTTAAAAGACCTTTGGACGACCTAAGATCAGATTTGCCAGAATCGTTGGTGGAAGTGGCAACAAAACAACTATTCACGTTAGGGCGTAGAACGTAGTTAGACTGGCGATATACCATCCAAATTTTGGAAAAAAATCATCCACACAATTCCGAAAAGAGTAGGAGCCGACAAATGCAAGAATTATCGCACAGTCACCTTATGCATCCAAGTTGCTGACAACGATAATATACATAAGAATGGAAACGAAAACTGAAGATCTGTTAGATGACGATCAGTTTGACTTCCGGGAAGGTAAAGGCACTGGAGAGACAATTCTGACGCTGTGCTTGGTGATGGTAGCAATCCTGAAGGAAAGTCAAGACACAAGACCTGGAGAAAGCATTCGACGATTTAAAATTGTGCAAGATGTTCGAATTTCTGAGAAAAATAAAGGTAAGCTCTACAAGAGAAAATATGGAACAAGACCAAGAATGAAGTGTTTAGATTAAAAATAATGTAAGACTGGAATGTGGTCTTTCGCTTCTATCGTTAAATATACGCACCGAAGAAGCTATAATGGAATTAAAGGTTCACGACTCGGATTAAAATTCAAGGTAAAAGGATATCAATGGTAAGATTCGCTGATGCCACTGTTATCCTAAGTGAAAGTGAAGAAGTATTACAGGATCTATAGAACGGAATGAACTGTATAATGAGCACAGAATATGGAATGGGAGTAAATAGAAGAAAGAGGAAGGTACTGAGAAGTACCAGAAATGAGAACATCGACAAGCTTAATATCAGAATTGGGGATCACGAAGTAGACGAAGCTAAGGAATTATGCTACCCTAGAAACAAAGTAGCCGGTTATGGAAGGAGCAAACAGGACATAAGAAACAGACTAGCTCTGGCAAAAAGTGCATTCCTGTACAAGAGAAGTCAACTAGTATCAAAACATTGGCCAAAATGTGTGGAAGAAACGTCTGAAAATGGACGTTTTGAGCCCATCATTGTATGATAGTGAAACATCGAATGTGGGTAAAGCGGAAACGAAGACAATCGAAGCATCTGAGATGTGATGAAGCAAAAGAATGTTGAAAATTGGGTGGACTGGTAAGGTAAGGAATGAGGAGGTCCTACTCAGGAACGGCAAGGAAAGGAACTGAGAAGAAGAAAGGACGGCATGATACATCTGTAAAGGCACCAGGGAATAGCTTCCAAGGTACTAGAGCAAGCTGTATAGGGCAAAAACTGTAGAAGAAGCCAGAGATTGGAATGCATCTAGGAAATAACAGAGGACGTTAGTTACAACTGCTATTCTGAGATGAAACGGTTGACACACGAGAAAAATTCGTGGCGAGCCACATCAAACCAGTCAGAAGACTGATGACACAAAAAAAATATTTAGTGTTAATTTGGTCTCTGTCGATTTTCGCGTGTCTACAGCAATGGAAATGGAAATGAGCGTTTGGCGTCATTGGCCGGTTGTCCGGGAGGACCCTTGCGGGGGCAGGTCCGGCCTCCTTGGTGCAGATCTTATTACATTCGACGCCACATTGGGCGACATGCGCGCCGGATGGGGATGAAATGATGATAAAGACAGCACAACACCCAGTCCCTGAGCCGAGAAAATCCCCGACCCAGCCGGAAATCGAACCCGGGCCCGTAGGACGGCAATCTGTTACGCTGACCACTCAACTATCGGGGCAGACTCTACAGCAATGATACCTCTTAAGTCAGTTCCGATACCTCTTGAATTTGTCGTTCGTCTTCTGATATCAACACATGTCATCAGCATACGAAATATTCCTATTCAAAATGATATTAAACAGGAGTGAGCTGAGACCGTTATCTTAATGTTTCCAACAGTGACGTCGAACTAACAGGGTCCCTGACAAATTACGCTTCTCTTTCTTTACCCTTGAAGGTAGATGAGCTGTTCGAATTCTGCTCTGTGGTGGAGTCAAGGCCTCTTCAGTCATATTTGGCAATAATCTTGCAACGTCGTATTCCGTCCTATGTGAGGAGCCTAAATGTTACTCCGTACATGTAATAAATGATCTACCAGGTGTGATCCAACGCAGAGAGAATTCCAATTGGGAAGCATGTCCAGGAATTTCAAGTTTCCACATTTTTCTTACAACTAAATACGTTTGCCATATTGGAGGACTGGGAACTCGTTTTTAATTCAATCCTCTGACAATATTTCCCGGACAAAAATATGAATGCCCAGTCTTTATCTCTTTGTTTAGACGTATGTAGAACAAAGTCGATGATTGGCCCACATATGCAGTGTGCCCGTATCGCAGGCGATTGGTGTGTGGTCATACTGAACCTAAGTTCAAAATGGTTCCAAACATATTATTTTTAAATGGGTGCACTACCAATTATACATAATTGCACATTATTTCGTCAGAATTAGTTTCTAAAAAGTGGATATCTGCCTCCCTTTCCGTTAACATGATTTTACAAATCTTCTTCAGTCTAAATAAATACTGATTACTTTACACACGTACCATACATATGGGATTTCACAGTGCCAGTTGAATCCTATGTTTCGATAAGCAAGCATTGACCCGTGATACAAAGTTAAATAGTCAGAGCACCTACATTACTGATTTGAGACTTGTTGCTATATAACTCCATTCAAAAGTTCTGCATAACCACGACCAGATAGGAAACTACTCTGAAGAGCCAAAGAAACTGGTACACCTGCCTATTATCGCTTAGGTCCCCTCCAGCACGCAGAAGTACCGCAACACGACGTGGCATGGACTCGACTAATGTCTGAAGTAGTGCTGGATGGAACTGACAGCACGAATCCTGCAGGGCTGTCCATAAATCCGTAAGAGTACGAGGGGGCGGAGATCTCTGAATAGCACGTTGCAAGGCGTCCCAGATATGTTCAATAATGTTCATGTCTGCGGAGTTTGACGGCCAGTGGAAGTGTTTAAACTCAGAAGGGTATTCCTGGAGCCATCTGTATCAATTCTGGCCGTGCGGGGTGTCGAATTGTCGTGCTGGAATTGCCCAAGTCCGTCAGAATGCACAACGGACGTGAATGGATGCAAGTGATCAGAGAGGATGCTTATGTACGCGTCACATGTCAGGATCGTGTCTAGACGTATCAGGGGTCTCATATCATCGCACACGCCCCACACCACTATAGAACCTCCACCAAGTTGAACAGTCTCCTGCTGATATGCGGGGTCCATGGATTCATGAGGTTGTCACCATACCTGTACACTTCCATACGAACGATACAATTTGAAACGAGACTCGTCCAACTAGACAACATGTTTCCAGTCATCAAGAGTCCAATGTCTAAGTTGACGGGCCCAGGCGACGCGTAAAGCTTTGTGTCGTGCAGTCATCGAGGGTACACGAATGAACCTTCGGCTCCGAAATCCCATATCGGTGATGTGTCATTGAATGGTTCGCACACTGACCCTTTTTGATGGCCTAGCATTGAAATCTGCAGCAATTTGCAGAGGGGTTGAACTTCTGCCACCTTGAACGGTTCTCTTCAGTCGTCGTTGGACCTCTTCTTGCAGGATCTTTTTCCGGCCGCAGCGATGTCGGAGATTTAATGTTTTATCGGATTCCCGATATTCACGGTACACTCGTGAAATGGTCGTACTGGAAATCCCCTACCTCATCGTTACCTCGGAGATGCCGTGTCTCATCGCTAGTGCACCGACTATAACACCACGTTCAAACTCACTTAAATCTCGATAACCTGGCGTTGTAGCAGCAGTAACCGATCTAACAACTGCACCAGACAGTTTTTGTCTCATATGGGTGTTGTCGACCGCAGCGCCGTGTTCTACCTGTATCTGAATACATGTGCCTATACCACTTTCTTTGGCGGTTCAGTGAATACAAAGCTCAAAAATGGCTCTAAGCGCTATGGTACTTAACATTTGAGGTCATCAGTCCCCTAGACTTGGAACTACTTAAACCCAACTAACCTAAGGACATCACACACATCCATCCCCGAGGCAGACATTGTGCCTGTGACCGTAGCAGCAGCGCGGTTCAGGACTGAAGCGCCCAGAAGCGCTCGTCCACAGCGCTCGGCGAATACAGAGCTAATAGTACATCTGAGGTGCTCACAAATTTAGCTAACAGGTGGAACCCAAAAATAAAATCCGTTCCAAATATTTAGTGAATCATTGTACTCAATCTTAAAAAATTGCAGGCGCGAATCAAGAAATAAACTGCTACTTTTAACAATTAAGGTTATCATGAGGATTTTCGTAAGTACAATCTTCCATAAAAACGACAGTACAGCTGTACAGTAAAAGAGGTTCTTCCTATGTAAGATCCGAAAATTAGATTATATGTAAAGAAACTTATTGACTCTGAACGCAGACATAGCTCCGCATCCTCTCCAGTGAAACTGCATTTAGAAATGCGTCTCCCGAGGAAATGTAATATTTTGGTCTCTGCTGTACTATCCTACTCACATCTGTGTCACTGACAAACGCAACGTTAAAGCATGACTACAGAACAGTAGGTATGAATCGCGTCCAAGATCTTTCCGTTTACGCAGCTAATCCCCGTCCCCCGCTCATCTCCACAGCGCAGCTTTCCCAGCGTTGAGAAAGTGACGGAATTCGCTACAGAGAAACACCACAGCAGCTGCGGCTGGAATCGGTAATGTGCGCCGGCCGCGCCCTGCTGCGGTGGGAAAGCGTGGAAGACGGAGTCTTCCGAGCGGATCCTGCCCCAGAGGAAGTCGGCTGCGTCTACACCAGAGCGCCCAGCCGCCCACCCGCCCAGCCGCCGTGCACCGGTGCTGGGCCCAAGCGCAAGCAGAGGCACCCGTCTAGCTGCGTGCCTCTTTCTCAGACAAGATCGTGAATGATTCCATTCACACCTAGAGAGAAGCGCGCGCGCCACTGCGGTGATCAGCATGTCCGCTCTGCTAGCAACAGCCGACGCTGTACTTGGTATTATTTTGACACTAAGACGAAATCAGAGCTATAAGGACAACTGCTGGTTTAATGAACACCTCTTGCTTTCCAATGTACAATACTGGCCATTAAAATTGCTACAGCATGAAGATGACGTGCTACAGACGCGAAATTTAACCGACAGGAAGAAGATGCTGTGATATGCATTAAGATTAGCTTTTCAGAGCATTCACACAAGGTTGGCGCCGGTGGCGACACCTACAACGTGCTGAGATGAGGAAAGTTTCCAACCGATTTCTCATACACAAACAGCAGTTGACCGGCGTTTTCTGGTGAAACGTTGTTGTGATACCTCGTGTAAGGAGGAGAAATCCGTACCGTCACGTTTCTGACTTTGACAAAGGTCGAATTGTAGCCTATCGCGATTGCGGTTTATCGTATCGCGACATTGCTGCTGGCGTTGGTCTGGATCCAATGACTGTTAGCAGAATATGGAATCGGTGAGTTCAGGAGGGTAATACGGAACGACGTGCTGGATCCCAACGGCCTCGCATCATTAGCAGTCGATATGACATGCATCTTATCCACATGGCTGTAACGGATCGTGCAGCCACGTCTCGATCCCTGAGTCAATAGATGGGGACGTCTGCAAGACAACTACCATCTGCACGAACAGTTCGACGACGTTTACAGCAGCATGCACTATCAGCTCGGAGACCGTGGTTGCGGTTATCCCTGACGTTGCACCAAAGACAGGAGCGCCTGCGATGGTGTACTCAACGACGAACCTGGGTGCACGAATGGCAAAAAGTCATTTTTTCGGACGAATTCAGGTTCTGTTTACAGCATCATGATGGTCGCATCCGTGTTTTGCGACATCGCGAAGAACGCACATTGGAAGCGTGTACTCGTTATCGCCATACTGGCGTATCACCCGGCGTGATGGTATGGGGTGCCATTGGTTACACGTCTCGGTCACCTCTTGTTCGCACTGACGGAACTTTTAACAGTAGACGTTACATTTCAGATGTGTTATGACCCGTCGCTCTACCCTTCATTCGATCCCTGCGAAACCCTACATTTGAGCAGGATAATGCACGACCGCATGTTCTGGATACAGAAAATCTTCGACTGCTGCCCTGGCCAGCACATTCTCCAGATCTCTCACCAACTGAAAACGTCTGGTCAATGGTGGCCGAGCAACTGGCTCGTCACAATACGCCAGTCGCTACTAGTAATGAACTGTGGTATCGTGTTGAAGCTGCATGGGCAGCTGTACCTGTACACGCCATCCAAGCTCGTTTGACCCAATGCCCAGGCGTATCAAGGCCGTTATTACGACCAGAGGTGGTTGTTCTCGGTATTGATTTCTCAGGATCTATGCACCCAAATTGAGTGAAAATTTAATCACACCTGAGTTCTAGTATAATATATTTGTCCAATGAATACCCATTTATCATCTGCATTTCTTCTTGGTGTAGTAATTTTAATGAGCAGTAGTGTATGTGTAAGTGAGGAGGAAGAGACAAAGATGGCAAGACCAGTCCGTTATTTAAACACTTATATGTCAATAATTTCAAGATAATAATTGCTAATCACATGGCAGTTACACAATACACGAAATTTATTCGCAGTTGTGAATACAAACCACGATCAGCTGTATAATGGAATGACGACAATGAAAATTTGTGCTGGACCAAGAGTCGAACTCGGATTTCCCGCTTTACGGGGGAAGCCGTCTTAATCGCTTTGGCTAACTATGCACGACTCACGGACAGATCCAAGCTTCAATATGTCGTCATTCCTGCGTCACAACCTGTTCTCGTACACACTTTATGTAATTCCTGTACTGGTGAGGATTTTTAAATTGGAAGTCGTTGCCTGGTATCGGCGGATAGACACGATGCTGCAGTGCCTGTGTTGGTAAGAAGAACGATGCAACGTTCTTTCGGACATGCATGTTTGTCCGAAGGCATATTGCATGTTACTTCTTAACTACACAGGCAAAGAAGTATCGCAATTACGTAATTATTCATCTTGTTGGGCCACTGACAGCAAATTAGGATACGAAATACGGAAACCCTATACCAGCAGCGACAAGATTAACTCTGACACCACGGTTTCTTGCTACTGTGGACAATTACCGCATATTGATGATTTAATTCGAGATATCTCCAACAACAATTTATTTTGGGTCATCAGTCTCCTGACTGGTTTGATGCGGCCCTCGACGAATTCCTCTCCTGTGCCAACCTCTTCATCTCAGAGTAGCACTTGCAACCTACGTCCTCAATTATTTCCTGGATGTATTCCAATCTCTGTCTGCCTCTACAATTTTTGCCCTCTACAGCTCCCTCTAGTACCATGGAAATTGCTCCCTCATGTCTTAACAGATGTCCTACCATTCTGTCCCTTCCTCTTGTCAGTGTTTTCCACATATTCCTTTCCTGTCCGATTCTGCGCAGAATCTCTTCATTCCTTATCTTACCAGTCCACCCAATTTTCAATATTCGTCTCTGGCACCACATCTCAAATGCTGCGATCTCTTCTGTTCCGGTTTTCCCACTCTACGTTTCGCTACCATACAATGCTGTACTTCAAACGTGCATTCTCAGAAATTTATTCCTCAAATTATGGCCTATGTTTAATACTAGTAGACTTCTCTTGGCCAGGAATGCCCTTTTTGCCATTCCTAGTCTACTTGTAATGTCTTCCTTGCTCCGTCCGTCATTCGTTATTTTACTGCCCAGGTAGCAGAATTCCTCAGCTTCATCTACTTCGTGACCATCCAACCTGATGCTAAGTTTCTGCTACTTCTCATTACTTTCGTCTTTCTTCGATTTACTCTCAATCCATATTATGTGCTCCTTAGATTATTCATTCCATGCAGCAGATCATCTAATTCTTCACAGCAACGTCGTCAGCGAACCGTACCACTGATATTCTTTCACCTCGAATTTTAATTCCAGTCCTGAATCTTTCTTTTATTTCCATCATTGATTCTTCGATGTTCAGCTTGAGCAGTAGGGGTGAAAGACTACGTCCTTGTCTTACACCCTTTTTAATGCTTGCACTTCCTTTTTGGTCCTCCACCCTTATTATTCTCTCTTGGCTCTTGCACATATTGTATGTTACTTGTCTCTCCCTATAGCTTACCCCTATTTTTCTCTGAATTTCGAACATATTGCATCATTTTACATTATCGAAAGCTATGAACGTTTTTCGATTTTTCTTTAGTCTTGCTTCCATGATCAACCGTAACGTCAGAATTGCCTTTCTCGTGCCTTTACCTTTTCTAAAGCCAAATTGATCGTCATCTAGACATCCTCAATTTTCTTTCCCATTCTTCTGTATATTTTTCTTGTCGGCATCTTAGATGCATGAGCTGTTAAGCTGATTGTGCGATAATTCTTGCACTTGTCAGCTCTTGTAGCAACAATAAGTGATTAAATTCAAGAAGTTTACCAGACTCTGGTGAAATACCTAGAAAGCTAGAATGAGGTAAGTTGATGAACACTTATCGTTTCTTTGTCTGGGAAACGAAACGCTTATTTCACGCTTAACGTTTACAGTGAATAATCTCAAAATACGCAAGAGCAGCTCTAAGTACGCCTATCTATGGCCGGACGAATGATGCGGCGTAGCAGAAATAAATTTCCACAAATAAATTGTATACACAAACATCCCTGGCGAATCAGTCCATTTGGTAGCGACAACCATATCAACACCCTGAAAGTAATTGCTAACATTAGCCTTCACATAAAGACAGAAAAACCCCGCGGGGAATTTAATTAATCTTACTTCATCCAACTTTCACGAAACGTTAATCATATTTTCAATTCTAATCATGAATTAGTCTACCTTATGAAAATGTATGAAAGTCCCTAAAGTAGTTTCTGAGATTAGCATTCACTTACAGAGAGAAAAAACGCAGCGGGATGTTTAAATTTATAATACGCTTCCTGAAAACAGTCTGAAGCATCTAGAAGGGGAAAAAGAGCCATAATGACGCTTCATGATTTGAGAGGGTGCGTTGTCTTATTTCAACGATTGCAAAATCGAGTGAGGTTTAAAAATAATGTGGTGTTATAGTCGGCGCACTAGCGATGGGACACACCGAGGTAACGACGAAGTAGGTAATTTCCAGTACGACCATTTCACGAGTGTTCCGTGAATATCGGGAATCCGGGGAATCCGATAAAACATCAAATCTCCGATATCGCTGCGGCCGGAAAACGATCCTGCAAGAAGAGGACCAACGACGGCTGTAAGAATCGTTCAACGTGACGGAAGTGCAATCTTTCTACAAAATGCTGCAGATTTCAATGCTAGGCCATCAAAAAGGGTCAGCGTGCGAACCATTCGACGACACATCACCGATATGGGCTTTCGGAGCCGAATGCTCACTCGTGTACCCTTGATGACTGCACGACACAAAGCTTTACGCCTCGCGTGGGCCCTTCAACACCGACATTGGACTCTTGATGGCTGGAAACATGTTGTGTGGTCGGACGAGTCTTGTTTCAAACTGTATCGAGCATACGGACGTGTACGGGTATGGGACAACCTCATGAATCCATGGACTCTGCATGTCAGCAGGAGACTTACCAAGCTTGTGGAGGCTCTATACTGATGTGGTTCGTGTGCAGTTGGAGTGATATGGGACCCCTGATAAGTCTAGAAACGACTCTGACAGGTGACCCGTACGTAAGCATCCTGTCTGATCACCTGCGTCCATTCATGTCCATTGTGCATTCCGACGGACTTGGGCATTTCCAGCAGTACAATTCGGCACCCCACACTTCCAGAATTGATACAGATGGCTCCAGAAACACTCTTCTGAGTTTAAACAATTCCACTGGTCACCGAACTCCGCAGACATGAACGTTATTGAGCATATCTGGGATGCCTTGCAACGTGCTATTCAGAGGACATCACCCCCTCGTATTCTTACGGATTTATGGGCAGCCCTGCAGATTCTTGGTGTCAATTTCATCCAGCACTACTTCAGACATTAGTCGAGTACATGCCATGTGGCGTTGCGGCATTTCTGCGTGCTTGCACGGGCCCTACACGACATTAGGCAGGTGTACCAGTTTCTTTGGCTCTTCAGTGTAGTTTCCTATCTCGTCGTCGTTCTGCCGTACTTCTGAATGGAATTAGATAGCAACAAGTTCAAATTATGTAATTTAGGTGCTGTGACTACTTAACTTTGTATCACGGGTCAATGTGAAACGTCCCCTTAGAACAATTTTAGAATTACTGTGCTGATAAACCTCTTACATTATTTGCTTTTCAAACAGCTGAGCAAAACTGAACATACTCAAACATTCACTGAAGTGACACACAATATTTCTAGCTCAACGCAATCTGACTTACAAAAATCCCTACAAAAGAATGGCCTTACTAACATTAACCTATACCTTTCACAAATCACTTACCTCACAAAATTCTTCGTTACTTAAGCTACAGCAATACAGCGAGCGCCACTACCGCCAGCTAAATAACAGATTCAAACTACGGAAGGCACTATCTACTAGTAGGCATAGTTAACAAATGAAAGATTTTAATAGAGAACAAACAATGTATTTACCTTAATAGTCATCAAAAGTCATAATACACTCCTGGAAATTGATATAAGAACACCGTGAATTCATTGTCCCAGGAAGGGCAAACTTTATTGACACATTCCTGGGGTCAGATACATCACATGATCACACTGACAGAACCACAGCCACATACACACAGGCAACAGAGCATGCACAATGTCGGCACTAGTACAGTGTATATCCACCTTTCGCAGCAATGCAGGCTGCTATTCTCCCATGGAGACGATCGTAGAGATGCTGGATGTAGTCCTGTGGAACGGGTTGCCATGCCATTTCCACCTGGTGCCTCAGTTGGACCAGCGTTCGTGCTGGACCTGCAGACCGCGTGAGACGACGCTTCATCCAGTCCCAAACATGCTCAATGGGGGACAGATCCGGAGATCTTGCTGGCCATGGTAGTTGACTTACACCTTCTAGAGCACGTTGGGTGGCACGGGATACATGCGGACGTGCATTGTCCTGTTGGAACAGCAAGTTCCCTTGCCGGTCTAGGAATGGTAGAACGATGGGTTCGATGACGGTTTGGATGTACCGTGCACTATTCAGTGTCCCCTCGACGATCACCAGTGGTGTACAGCCAGTGTAGGAGATCGCTCCCCACACCATGATGCCGGGTGTTGGCCCTGTGTGCCTCGGTCGTATGCAGTCCTGATTGTGGCGCTCACCTGCACGGCGCCAAACACGCATACGACCATCATTGGCACCAATGCAGAAGCGACTCTCATCGCTGAAGACGACACGTCTCCATTCGTCCCTCCATTCACGCCTGTCGCGACACCACTGGAGGCGGGCTGCACGATGTTGGGGCGTGAGCGGAAGACGGCCTAACGGTGTGCGGGACCGTAGCCCAGCTTCATGGAGACGGTTGCGAATGGTGCTCGCCGATACCCCAGGAGCAACAGTGTCCCTAATTTGCTGGGAAGTGGCGGTGCGGTCCCCTACGGCACTGCGTAGGATCCTACGGTCTTGGCGTGCATCCGTGCGTCGCTGCGCTCCGGTCCCAGGTCGACGGGCACGTGCACCTTCCGTCGACCACTGGCGACAACATCGATGTACTGTGGAGACCTCACGCCCCACGTGTTGAGCAATTCGGCGGTACGTCCACCCGGCCTCCCGCATGCCCACTATACGCCCTCGCTCAAAGTCCGTCAACTGCACATACGGTTCACGTCCACGCTGTCGCGGCATGCTACCAGTGTTAAAGACTGCGATGGAGCTCCGTATGCCACGGCAAACTGGCTGACACTGACGGCGGCGGTGCACAAATGCTGCGCAGCTAGCGTCATTCGACGGCCAACACCGCGGTTCCTGGTGTGTCCGCTGTGCCGTGCGTGTGATCATTGCTTGTACAGCCCTCTCGTAGTGTCCGGAGCAAGTATGGTGGGTCTGACACACCGGTGTCAGTGTGTTCTTTTTTCCATTTCCAGGAGTGTATTTACAGCAGTTCATGACATCCATTTTTACAAATTTCAAAACTCCGCCATCTCTCTCCCCACATCCACAACTGCTGGCGGCTCACCTCCAACTGCGCAACGCTACGCGCTGTTCACATCCAGCTGCCCAACACTACAATGGCAGACAACAATGCAAAACTGGCCACAGACTGCACACAGCACACCCAGTGATTTTCATACAGAGCGCTACGTGGCGTTACCAATAATAAAACCTAAACAGCCTACTTACAAATGCTTGCTTATTGAAACATAAGCTCCAACTGGCACTGTATCTACGGTACCGGCCAAAGGTAATCAGTACTCAGACTGAAGAAGATTGTGGAATCATGTTAACGGACAGGGAGGCAGATATCCTCTTTATAGAAACTAACTCTGACGAATAAAGGTGCAATTATATACGACTGGTAGCCCGCCCATTTGAAAATAATAACTTTGGAACCATTTGTGATCTCAGTATTGCAACAGTGAAACAAGGAGAAAAGGAAGTGCCATTAGATGACGGACCAAGTACCTGGCTACTTCAATTGGTAGATGAATTGCGAACAAAGTATTGCAATTAGAAAAATATATTTGAGACGTAGTGCATAAATGCTGCTGTAGAGACATGAGCTGATAAGAAATTCTGCTTCATTTCACAGAGCGTTCAATCAAACGCTAAAGATAACGAACGAATTGCAGCTTATAATGGCACGCAATGAGAACAGTAGATGCAACGATGTAAACAAGCCAGTGTAAAAATTATCATATTGATTTCTAAGCATAGCTGAGAACGTGTAGTGGTGATAAGTACTTAGACTCCTAAGGACCCTAGAACACATTTCAGAAACATTCGCATGACGCTACCAATATTATGAGTTAGACCTACTAACTAGAGAGGATACAGATGAAAGAATGGATATCGCAACAATTCCTAATGCTAAAAGAGAACATGTAGAGAATAAAAATAGGGTGTTAGTGACCTTAGGTTTAGTGCATGAAACGTATTCCACGGAAAGAAGCCTCTGGAATGTAGACAGAACTCGGCGATGCGCATTTTATTAAAGTGCGATACAATGGAAGGGCAACCGAACGGTGTGGCTTAGAGGTCAGACATGGATTTGCATGTGCGAGGATAGTGGTTCGAATCCCGTCCGACTTTCCTAAATCATTTAAAGGAAATACTGGGATGCTTCCTTAAAGGGCACATTCGATTTCCTTCACTGCGAGGCGAAGCGTTCACCCTGTCAGACCTGGTGCTCCGTCCCCAATGATTTTGTCTCGATGGGACGTTAAGCCAGTCTCCCTTTCTTCAAAAATGGTTCAAATGGCTCTGAGCACTATGGGACTTAACATCTTTGGTCATCAGTCCCCTGGAACTTAGAACTACTTAAAACTAACTAACCTAAGGACATCACACAACACCCAGCCATCACGAGGCAGAGAAAATCCCTGACCCCGCCGGGAATCGAACCCGGGAACCCGGGCGTGGGAAGCGAGAACGCTACCGCACGACCACGAGATGCGGGCTCTCCCTTTCTTCCTTTCTGAGAGTGCTTACATGACTCATGATCCCAAAACTAATCTTTCGCTCCGCATCGGACTGAGCGCTCTTTTGAGGCCTGTGTACCTCAGGCCGTAGGCGTAGAGGATATGATGGATCTCCACTTCTTCCTGTCTAAAGTCGCGATTTCCACCCTTATTCACCTACAGTCCTCTCTCCTGCAGTTCTTCTTTACTTTCCTCTCCCCCTTCTTTTTTCGTCGTTCCCATAATTAATCTTGACAGACGATCTTCGAATATTCAGCTGTTGCTGTCGGACATTCTTCTCCACAGGCTTTACATTAAAATTTCTCCCAATGGCTGTTTTTCGGATCGTCCCTCTTACTCTTACTCTCTATTACCCGAAGGTATCCCATTTTTGCAACGATAGTCTGACTTTTTATTCGCTTTCCGTCTGTTCAAGATTCGCAGTGATAGATTAGTGCTGTGTTGCAGGTGCAGCTATAAACAGCTAACTTTGTTTGTCTCTCTCTCTCTCTCTCTCTCTCTCTCTCTCTCTCTCTCTCTCTCGTTGAGAAAGTTCCACCTCACGGTATGGAACAGACGGCTAGAAGCCCCGACTCTCCCTCTGATTTCTTCTTCCAATACCAAAGGTGCACTGACGATAGTCCTCAAGTACTTAAATTTATAGACCTATTATACATCTCTATCTTCTAATGAGTTTCCGTCAGCTGTGATGTTATGCGATTGCTTGTCGATAATGATGCTTTTGATTTTGCCGACATTCTTATCACTAGAGGCTACTCTTACGAGGTCGTCCGCAAAAAGCAAACTGCTCACCCCAAAGGGTTTCATCTGATAATTTCTGATGGTCAGCTTCTTAACACGGCTGTTACCTGTCTTCATTATCCAGCTCACGTAACCTACAAAACTACACTACTGGCCATTAAATATTGCTACACCGAGAAGAAATGCAGATTATAAACGGGTATCCATTGGACAAATATATTATACTAGAACTAACATGTGATTACATTTTCACGAATTTGGGTCCATAAATCCTGAGAAATCAGTACCCAGAACAACCACCTCTGGCAGTAATAACGGCCTTGATACGCCTGGGCATTGAGTCAAACAGAGCTTGGATGGCGTGTACAGGTACAGCTGCCCATGCAGCTTCAACACGATATCACAGTTCATCAAGAATAGTGAGTGGCGTATTGTGACGAGCCAGTTGCTCGGCCACCAAAGACCAGACAATTGGTGAGAGATCCGGAGAATGTGCTGGCCAGGGCAGCAGTCGAACATTTTGTGTATCCAGAATGGCCCGTACAGGACCTGAAACATGCGGTCGTGCATTATCATGCTGAAATGTACGGTTTCGCAGGGATCGCATGGAGGGTAGAGCCACGGGTCGTGGCCGGCCGGAGTGGCCGTGCGGTTCTAGGCGCTACAGTCTGGAACCGCGTGACCGCTACGGTCGCAGGTTCGAATCCTGCCTCGGGCATGGATGTGTCTGATGTCCTTAGGTTACTTAGGTTTAAGTAGTTCTAAGTTCTAGGGGACTGATAACCACAGCAGTCAAGTCCCATAGTGCTCAGAGCCATTTGAACCATTTTGAACCACGGGTCGTGACACATCTGAAATGTAAAGTCCACTGTTCAAAGTGCCGTCAATGCGAACAAGTGGTGACCGAGACGTGTAACCAATGGCACCCCAAACAATCACGCCGGGTGATACGCCAGTATGGCGATGACGAATACACGCTTCCAATGTGCATTCACCTCGATGTCGCCAAACACGGATGCGACCATCATGATGCTGTAAACAGAAACTGGATTCGTCCGAAAAAATGACGTTTTGCCATTCGTGCACCCAGGTTCGTCGTTGAGTACAACATCGCAGGCGCTCCTGTCTGTGATGCAGCGTCAAGAGTAACCGCAGCCATGGTCTCCGAGCTGATAGTTCATGCTGCTGCAAACGTCGTCGAACTGTTCGTGCAGACGGTTGTTGTCTTGCAAATTGTCCCCATCTGTTGACTCAGGGATCGAGACGTGGTTGCACGATCCGTTACAGCCATGCGGGTAAGATGCCTGTCATCTCGACTGCTAGTGATACGAGGCCGTTGGGATCCAGCACGGCGTTCCGTATTACCCTCCTGAAACCACAGATTCCATATTCTGCTAACAGTCATTGGATCGCGACCAACGCCAGCAGCAATGTCGCGATACGATGAACCTCAATCACGATAGGCTATAATCCGACCTTTATAAAAGTCGGAAACGCGATGGTACGCATTTCTCCTCCTTACACGAGGCATCACAACAACGTCACACCAGGCAACGTCGGTCAACTGCTGTGTGTATGAGAAATCAGTTAGAAACTTTCCTCATGTCAGCACGTTGTAGGTGTCGCCACCGGCGCCAACCTTGTGTGAATGCTCTGAAAAGCTAATAATTATGCATATCACAGCATCTTCGTCCTGTCGGTTAAATTTCGCGTATGTAGCACGTCAACTTCGTGGTGTAGCAATTTTAATGGCCAGTAGTGTAGGAGACCGACGCTACAGCCCCTTCGAATTCTTCGCGACATAATGAATCCAAGGATTAACAAATTAATGATTACGAATACCTTCGTTGTAGGAATACAGTAAAATATTTCATTTGGAATGCAAGAGCATAAAGATCGTTGATTAACCATTCAACCATAAACGCGAGTATCCACCGTGGGCGGCCTCCGGAAAGTGGACCGACGCCAGCAGTTGCGACGGCGGCGCTCGGCGATTGCTCGTGGCTTCACGATTGTTTCCCAACAGCGAGTGCTCCCCTGTGTTTGGATTGGCGCGCAACGGCAGTGAAACTCTGGTGCGAGAGCGCCAGCAGTCACCCAGGGCGGCCGCCAGTGAACCTCGGAACGACAACCGTACCGCAAAGTTACGCTTTGGCGACCGTAAAGGACATCAAAGCTTACGGAATATTGGAACAGCGGCTGAAGACATTCTAATGCCACAGTCTCTCCCATGCAGGCATAATCGGTTGATTCACCTATACCATATCCTTTTTTTTATTTGGTTTCAGGTAGGCCGCGCGGGAATAGCCGAGCGGTCTTGGGCGCTGCAGTGATGGACTGTGCGGCTGGTCCCGGCGGAGGTTCGAGTCCTTCCTCTGGCATGGGTGTGTGTGTGTTTGTCCTTAGGATAATTTAGGTTAAGTAGTGTGTAAGCTTAGGGACTGGTGACCTTAGCAGTTGAGTCCCATAAGATCTCACACACATTTGAACATTTTTGTTTCAGGCAGAACCCATTTCCTCAAATACAATTATTTCACATCTTGATACAAACATTACATTGGTCTGACGTCACTACAAAATGTAAAACATAACTGAACGAGTTAAGCGGTCAACAAAGTACATTAGTTCGACTGTGGCATTACAACAAAAGCCACTAATGCTAACATACACTGAAGAGCCAAAGAAACTGGCCTAATGTCGTGTAGGGCCCCCGTAGGCACGCAAAGTGCCGCAACGCACCTTGGCAGGGACTCGACTAATGTCTGAAGTAGTGCTGGAGGAATTTAAACCGTGCATCCAGCAGGGCTGTCCATATATCCGTAGGAGTGTGAGCGGTTGCAGCACACCCCAGGTATGCTTAATAATTTTCATATCTGGGGAGTTTGGCGGCCAGCGGAAGTGCTTTAACTTAGAACAGTGTTCCTGGAGCCACGCTGTAGCAATTCTGGACATGTGGGGTGTCGTGTTGTGCTGCTGGAATTACCCGAAGTCCGTCGGAATGCACAAAGGACATGGATGGATGCAGATGATCAGACAGGAAGGTTACCTACGTGTCACCTGTCAGAGTCGTATCTAGACGTATCAAGGGTGCCATATCACTCCAACTGCACACACCCTGCACTCTTACAAAGCCTCCACCAGCTTGAACTGTCCCCTGCTGACATGCATGGTCCGTGGATTCATGAGATTGTTACCATACCCGTACACGTCCTTAAGCTCGGTACAATATGAAACTAGCTCGTCCGACCAGGCAACATGTTTCCAGTCATCAACAGTCCAATGTCGGTGTCGATGCGCCCAGACGAGAATTAAAGTCATCAAGCGTACACGAGTGGGCCTTCGGCTCCGAAAGCCCGTATCGATGATGTTTCGTTGGATGGTTAGCGCGCTGACACTTGTTGATGGCTCGGCATTGAAATCTGCAAATATTTGCGGATGGGTTGCACTTTTACCAAGTCGAACGATTCTCTTCAGTCTTCGTTGGTCCCGTAGTTGTAAGATCTTTTCCAGCCATAGCTTGTTGGAGATTTGATGTTTTACTGGATTGATGAACATCAACAAAAGCAAAAGAAGGTTAATGGAATGTAGTCGAATTAAATCAGGTGATTCTGAGGGAATTAGATTAGGAAATGAGACACCTAAAGTAGTAAATGAGTTTTGCTATTTGGGGAGCAAAATAACTGATGATGCTTGAAGTGGAGAGGATATAAAGTGAGATTGGCTGTGGCAAGAAAAGCGTTTCTGAAGAAGAGAAATTTGTAAACATCGAGTATAGATTTAAGTGTCAGGAAGTCGTTTCTGAAAGTATTTTATGGAGTGCAGGCATGTATGGAAGTGAAACATGGACGACAAAATGTGTAGACAGGCAGAGAATAGAAGCTTTAGAAATGGGGTTCTACAGACGAATGCTGAAGGTTAGAAGGGGTTGATCGCGTAACTAATGAGGAGGTGTTGAATATAATTGGAGAGAAGAGGAATGTGTGGTACAAATTGACTAGAAGAAGGGATCGGTTGGTAGAACACGTTGTGAGGCATTAAGGGATCACCAATTTAGTATTGGAGGGAAGAGTGGAGGGTAAAAATCGTAGAGGGAGAGCAAGAGATAAATGCACTAAGCAGCTTCAGAAGAAAGTAGGTTAGGCAGTTATTCGGAGATGAAGAGGCTTGCACAGAATGGAGTAGCGTGGAGAGCTGTATCAAACCAATCTCTGGACTGAAGACCACAACAACAACAACAACAGATGTAAATGTTCTTTTATACAAAACCGTAAATCTCCGAAAGTTCTTCGCCAATTGCTTTGAAATTTTAACACAATTTTGCATTCGAATAAGCGCGTGTTTTTAATATACTTACTGTAGCGCCATACTGCATATACAAATGTATATGTATATAGTATATGAAGGGGATACGTTGTTAGCAAGAAGAATCTCATCTTCCAAAAGTTCTTCACCAGTAGTTATATAAAAACGGGCGCGTATTCGAATGCAGCGTTGTGTCAAAAGAATTAGTGAAAAACTTTTGGGAATTTATGATTTTGTATACTTGAACATTTACATTTTTGTGCATATAGATTTCTTCCACAGCTGCGATTTCGGCTGTAGAGCCATTTTCAAGTGCAAGGTGAAAAAACGTCAGAGTATCGGACTGAATTACATGTCCTCCTCGAAATATTACAAAATATTACGAAACGTATGTTGACATATATACCATCATAAGATGTGAGTGCGAATTAAAAACAGGTATCACAGCTAAAATTCCGTATGGCAGGCGCATTTCAACGTAACATGCCGTGATAATGGTGCTCAAGACAGTGCCGCGGTAAGCACAAACCACATCCACACATGAAGTGGCAAATGTCCGACCGAGACAACTCCAGCGAGGTCAGTTTCCCCATCGCCTCCACGGCTCACCGCCCTCTCTGTCACAACACTACGTTTCACGTGTCTGCCGAGACAGCGGAACAAAGCGTGCGCGAGGTTGAATTTCGATAGTCGCGCTTTATGTGGAAACCAGCTGATAAGCCACAGTTGCTAAGTTACTCATGTAGGAGTGATGTGTCATAAAAACTGCCACCGGACATCCTACCGGTCTTCCTCCCCTTTGCAAATTTTTCTTCGGCTTAAAATGTTCTCTGGAATGTCTACTTTACTGCAGTGTTCATTACAACTTCGCCAGAAACTCCGTTACAGGGTTACGATGTGATTTATGAAAAAGTGTCAAGTCGATATGTACTTTCAACGGCAACCTAACTTGGATCATGGAAATTATGAACGTTCTCGAACTTGTGATCAGACCAGCCTGTTACGGCTTCTGCACAAAAGCGGACGTTTGCGTATCGATCAGGTACAGCAGCGGATGACAGAATCTGCGAACGAGGCCCGCAGGAACACTATGGACACAAGGAAGACGGAGGAGGACATCCTTTCGTTTCTGGAAGGACGGCACTATGGTCGAGGGATCCCTGACTGGAGATGTATGTTGAACTAACTACAAAAAATGTAACACAAAACTTTAAACGCGTTTAACTCGAAACTGCTTTTCAAATTGGTGGGAAACGTAACCTAAGAACGGTACGTACGATTTTGATAGGAATTTGATTCCGGCACGCTAAATTGTACTCTTTATCAGCGTGCATAGCCGTTTTCAAAAGCTTATTTTCGGTGCAGGCTTTTTGTCTACATTTTTCGGGCAAAGAAAATGACATTTGTTTTAACGGGTCACTGTTTTGTTAGAGCATAATAATTTTAAATTACCCTTTGCATGATGATAGAAAATATACTGAAAATGACATATGCAAAATTATTTTGTGACGAGTCCGATAAGGGGGATTCGGGAATTCCCGCCAATGACCTATGTTCCGACCGAAGGGGTCCTTCCACCTGGTGCAGCGGTTACAGGGAGCACCCGATGTGGACGCAAAACTGATTTAAATACAAAAGTATAAGGAATTGAACTGTTTCATCAGATTTAACATTTCTTTATATTTTGCTTGTAAAAAAAAATCACGAAAATCGCCTATTTTTCATGCGATGTCTACGCCCTTAAGCCAAGTGTTGCTAGTGGGCAGGAATTTAATGCAGCGCTAAAGGGACAGGTTCTCTTGCTTCGACAGGGACGCAAAACTTAAATACGTTCCGCATTTGTGTTTTCCCAGAACATAAAACCGTAAGTGCGTTAACTATTCACTGCACGCCTGCTGTCTGGCAAATACATTGTATACAGTCATTATTAATAACGTAGAGGGCGTGAGTGACAATATCAATTGTTTGAATATCTTCACTAAGAGGTTTTGTTAGTAAGTCAGTGGTAGACCTTGGAAATGACACTGAGTGCAGCGAGGATGAATGACTTTCATTATAATCCACAGTTTGTGAGTCAGAACCGCACTGACTCTTTTGGTTTAACATTTCCATCTCTGTGACTATCCGGAAAACCCCAATCTTGGTCCGCGTAATGAGATCTGGCCAAACTTTTTGATGGTCATAGTCATGCTTTTGAAGAACATATCTATTTCATCTTGTTATGGCAGTGGTTTCTACATATCTTTCAGGCAGCTTTTAAAGTGTAGTCTCTCTTGTTCATCTCATTTAAACATTTGAGAAGAGAATCGCTTTCATTCCTCTTCTTTGGAAACACTACTTTTTTGGCATATGGCTAAAAGAGCAAAATTTCGGGGGAATGTGATTCAGTTTCTTCTGGACAGTTACCGTCAGCGTTGCTGTAGAGGTCGTCACTGGATTCCACCGACACGTCAGAGCAATTTTCCACATTTTCAGTGTGTGGTATAACATTTGAAAATATGTTTCTTTCATCTCCGAAACATTCTAGAAATCTCAGCCTGTCCCAGTAGCTGGCTCCTTTTTTGCAGCGGTGTCTGTGATACCTATTTCGTCTTTTCTCTGTCTTCTGTCACGATCACGGATACCCTTCCAGTGTCTTTGGGACTCATTAACCAGCATTCTCGAAAATTTTAGAAAAGTAATGTACAGTCGGCTTTATAACCATCTTATCTCAAATAACTTACTGTTAAAGTCACAGTTCGGATTTCTAAAGAGTTCTGATATTGAGAAGGCTATCTACACTTACAGTGCAAATGTGCTTAATTCATTAGACAAAAAATTGCAGGCAACTGGTACATTTTGTGATCTGTCAAAGGCATTTGACTGTGTAAATCACAATATCCTTTTAAGTAAATAAGAATATTATAGCGTAACAGGAAATGCTGCAAAATGGTTCAAATCTTATATCTCTGGCGGGAACCAAAGGGTGTTATTAGGAAAGAGACATGTATCAAACTATCAGGCATCATCCAACTGGGAACCAATTACATGTGGGCTCCCACAAGGTTCCATTTTAGGACCCTTACTTTTTCTTGTGTATATCAATGACCTTTCATCAGTAACATTACCAGAAGCCAAGTTCGTTTTGTTTGCCGATGATACAAACATTGCAATAAATAGCAAATCACGTGTAGTCTTAGAAAGGTCAGCTAATAAAATATTTGTGGACATTAATCACTGGTTCCTAGCCAATTCTTTGTCACTAAACTTTGAAAAAACACACTACATGCAGTTCAGAATTTGTAAGGGGTGTCCCACGAGTATACGCCTAACATACGATGACAAGTAGATAGAAGAAGTGGATAGTGTTAAATTCTTGGGATTACAGCTTGATAATAAATTCAGCTGGGAGGAGCACACCACAGAACTGCTGAAGTGTCTTAACAAATCTCTATCTGCAATGCGAATTGTGTCAGACATAGGGGATATAAAAACGAAAAAGCTGGCATACTATGCTTACTTTCATTCCATAACCCGGGTTCCCGGGTTCGATTCCCGGCGGGGTCAGGGATTTTCTCTGACTCGTGATGACTGGGTGTTGTGTGATGTCCTTAGGTTAGTTAGGTTTAAGTAGTTCTAAGTTCTAGGGGACTGATGACCATAGATGTTAAGTCCCATAGCGCTCAGAACCATTTGAACCAACCATTTCATTCCATAATGTCATATGGGATTATTTTTGGGGCAATTCATCAAGCCAAGCTAAAGCTTTCCGGGCACAAAAACGTGCAGTAAGCGTTATATGTGGTGTGAAGTCAAGAATATCTTGCAGAAGCCTGTTTAGGGAACTAGGGATACTAACTACTGCTTCCAATATATTTATTCCTTAATGAAATCTGTCATTAAAAATATATCACTTTTTCCAACCAACAGCTCAATTCATGGAATCAATACTAGAAATAAGAACAATCTTCACAAGGATTTAAAGTCATTTAGTCTTGTACAGAAAGATTTTCAATAACTTGCCAGCAGCCATAAAAAGCTAAACAACCAATGAAATTCAGTTTAAGAAAAGCCTAAAGGATTTATTGGTGGCCAACCCCTTCTACTCCATTGATGAATTTCTCAGTAGAACCAACAGACATACAACATAACTTCTGCGCAATTTCAGTGCAGTAATGTGTTCATTGTAAATAAGTGTGTGTGTGTGTGTGTGTGTGTGTGTGTGTGTGTGTGTGTGCGCGCGCGTGTGTGATTGTGAGTGTGTAAGTGTGTGTGTGTGTGTGTGTGTGTGTGTGTGTGTGTGTGTGAGTGTGTAAGTACAATCTAACTTCTGCACCAGTTCAGTGCAGTAATGTGTTCATTGTAAATAAGTATTTAGTAGTTGTATTACACGTTTATTACTTTATAAATAAATAAAAAACTTTTTTATTTTAAATTCAATGCATTAGAATTTGTAAAATGATTCTTTCATATAGCTTTCATTAAAAAATGATGACCATGCCACTTGCGACCTGTGGAATGGTACATTAGGTTATTTGTTTGAGTTGTAAATATTTGTCATGTATTGTTGTTTTTCTGACATGTTCTACATCCTGGAGGACCTCCTCACTGCGGATCAATTGGACAGAAAGAAAATCTAATCCAAAATCTAATCTAAACGCAGCGTACAACGCAGCAGACTTGTCCAGAATCAGTTGGCCTGTAACGCCAGATGTAAAACGTTGGTGCACTAATCATTGTCCTCTGCTGGGAAACTGGGAGATGGAATTTCATGACCAGCATTTGCTTAAACGAGTATGAGGAACTGCGTAAAAACCACACTAATATTCGCTGGCGTACCAGAAAAACTGTCGTCATCTCGTCATGCGGATTAGATCCGGATCTCCGTCACTACCCTGTCTCGCAAAGTAGTTGGCTGCCCGTTACGCTGTTACCACGCTTTTCCTGGCAACAGAAATTTTGCACCACGTAGTACACGATTCGCTCGGCGAAAAGCGTCGTACACACAACAGTGCCAAAATAGTGCAGGAGTTTTCCGAAAGAGCGCACTGCCTAGTGCTCCAACGCTTTAAGTGTCTGGAGACGCCGTGCACAGTGGTTGGGTACGAATCTGACTGTCGCTCGCCATACGGCTCGACAACCGGGAGTGATGGTCTGGAGTGCCATTTCTTTTGATTGCTGAACCAGTTTGATTGTCATCTCTGGCATCCTTACAGCACAGCGGTAGGTTGATGCCATTCTTCGCCCTATTTTGGTGTTCCTGATGGTAAACCATTCTGGGCTTACATTTCAGCAAGATAATGCCCGCCCGCATTGAGCGTGAGTTTCTGCTGCTTGTCTTTACGCTTGTCAAACCCTGCCTTGGCCTGCAAGGTCGCCGAATCTCTCCCCAGATGAGAATGTTTGGAACATTATGGGCAGGACCGTCCAATCAGCTCGGGATTCTGATGATATAACGAGCCAATTGGACAGAATGGGGCACGATATTCCTCAGGAGGACATTTAACAGCTGTACTAAACAATGACAAGCTGAATAACTGCTTGCATAAGGTTCAAAGGTCGACCAATGCGTTGTAATTTGCTCAGTTTGTGAAGCTCTTTCTCTTGAATAAATTATCCAGTTTTTCTGAAACTGTACGAGGGGTATTCGGAAAGTAAGGAACGATAGATCGCGTAAAAAGGAAACCACAGTGAAAATCAAAACTATTTTGTTTGCAACAGTTAGCTACAACTTCCAGCTACTTATCTCCATAGTCACCGATCCCACTTAGACGTATGTCGTAGCATTGTACCAACTTTCCAATACCCTCGTTATAGAAGGCAGCAGCCAGTGCTTTCTGCCAATTTTCTATGCTGGCTTACAGCTCGTTGTCTGTGCCAAAATGTTGTATTCATAGCCAGAGGTTCATGTGAGCAGAGATGAAACTCAGAGGGAGACAATTACGGGCTGTATTGTGGCTAATCAAATATTTCCAACCGAAAACGATGCAGGAGCATCTTCGTTCAGAATGCGGCTGAGAATTGTCTTGAAGAAGAAAACCCACGACAGTTATGTGATGTTGGCTGCATAGCTTCAGGCGAAATTTCTCACCAGAACCTCGTACTTGGCGGGAGACACTATTGTTCTAGTTATATTTATGTGCTCCCTGTGTGCTCAGAACTAAAAATAACGACGTAACGCGAACGACGGGCATACTAGAGACACTGTCCAACACACCTGTGCAAAACTTCTTCGGATATTCACTGTGGTTTCCATTTCGCGCCCGATCGTTCCTTACTTTACGAATAACCCTCGTACATCTACCGATTTCCGCCCCATTGGGATAATTCCTTCGTGGTGCGTCCTTCTTTTTCTTTTTGGATTAGTGTGTATTATAAAGTCTCGTGCTGCTTTGTTTTGCTGAGTATGAAGGCTTCTCAGGAAATAGTGTAGGGCTTTTTGTTACGGCGTAAAGTCAGAACCGGCACGCCAGTCGGGAACGACAAAGAACAGGTTAGCCAGTCGTACCCTGACCGACATCCCTCCAGGACGACAACGCGACAGCAGTGGTCCGTACATGAAGACGACCTAAGCGCTACACCCGACTGGTGGGAGCCCGCTGCGTTAGCAGTGTCAACGTCAGCCACTTCGATAGGAGTCTCTGTGTAGCACAGACTTGTATTTGCCTATTCTGAAGAAGACTGATTATTTTGCATGTTGCCCTTTGCTTTCAAAGTTAAGTATTTGTAATTGTCTTTGGTAATAAAACTCATTAATATGAGCAGTTTGATTGTTTCTCTAGCGAACCGAGTATGCAGGATTTCTAGACGCAACAATTTTGATGCCGTTTTCACTAAGAGGTTGATTCAGGAGGAAGGTTTGTGAGCTCAGGAGATAGAGATAGAAGTAAGGCTACTCGACGAACAGCAGGTCGCCGCGAGCTGCCACTAACTTTCTAACCGGCTTGCGATGCAGGACATACCATACATTAATCTGATAGGAAGAGATTTCTTTGGTGCGGAGTTAATGTTTAAGAGTTGTAACGGGAAATGCGGGAAAAGGTCGTAAAGGTAATGTAACTTGCGCCGGACTGACCACGGAGTCGGGCGGCCGGCAAGTGGCCTTAGAAGCTGGTGCCGAAGCCCAGAGCCGTCGGGCAGACCACACGCCGAGGTAGCTGGCGGCTCCCACCATTGCTGCAATCGGGCACTCAAAACGCCAGTTAAATGTGGAACAGATAACATTCCTGCCTCCTGAGAACATTCCTCACACCTGCTGCTTAAATTGTTTAGTTGTAAATATGAAAGTGAACAGTTAGCTAACGTTGTAGTGGCCTGTAAATTTACCAACCAAATCTTCTGACTGTAGATACGTGGTACTGCCCTTGTGAAGCCGGGCTGGGTCGCTAGTTGAATTATAATTCTGTACATTCGATCTATTACTCTTTTTTTGTAAACAGGAGTGGCCTGTGCTCTTTTCCAGTCACTGAGTATTAATTACCATGCAACCGACTCTCGATAAATATTAGCTACCGAAGAAGTTAATTTCCTGTTGTAAATGAAAAATCTAACTGGAATTCTGTCGAGGCCTGATGCCTTGCTCGCTTTGAGTAGTCTTAATAACTTTTCAATACCGCTAATACTAATATCCATGTCACTCATTTCTGAGTCCATAAGCCAACCAAATCTCGATACAATAGTTTTCCTCTGAATATATCGATTCCGAAAATTGTGGATTTGACATAAATATTTGCTATTTCCTGACATTTTACGTTAGTATCTTTAGTCCCCTGCTCACACATCCAGGGGACTGTTGCCAAATAGCCTACCAACGACTAAAACTATGAATCCCAGGCTACTGTTGGCTGACTTCTACCGGGAGGGCACCAAGGCCTCTGTAAATTTAAGGAACGTCATCTACTACACCAGGGTGTTATTTTAAAACAGTACTTTCAAAATAGCACTACTAGATGGTTACGAATGTTGCTCATTTCCAAGTGCGTAACAGATGTGGATAGAAAGTCCTGGTATGGAGCATATGGCGAAACTATTTGTATGTGTGTTACGTGGATATCTACTGCGTGTTCGTGTACATTGACACCCACATTATATATGGGTGTATATGGTGATTTCTGTTTAATATTACTTACAAGGATTATGTATCCACATATGTTACGCACTTCCTAATGAGCAACGCTCAAAGCTAATTAACAGTGCGTAAGAAAGTACTATTTTACGAAATAACACTCTAGAGTTAATGATGTCATTTTAGTATTTTTGGTTTATTTTTACTTATCACATCCTTCCTACCACGCCCCCCCCCCCTTGACTCATCCTTCGTACCTGCCACCCCCCATTGACACATGCTCATTCATAATGGTGCTTCCGTTCTCTTCCTCCGACTACCTCCTACAGATGTTCCTAGATATTAAGCCATATTTATACTAAATTTGTTTCAAATTCCTGGAAGCTTTCCAAAGCTGTGCTTACACATCATTACCCTTTTCTCATCCCTAGAAGTTATAAGGATATGTAAGTCCCACACTATTTTTTCCAAGGAAGCAAGTTAC